>NW_007378086.1:45684-47200 GCF_000475195.1 Diaphorina citri | reverse complement strand
AAAAAAAAAAAAAAAAAAAAACACTTGAGTTTCGAATTGACCACTGATAGTAAGCAACGTTTTGCGTGGATGGTATCCGGATGAGTTTGGACAAAGCGTAACGACCGTACTACAAGTACGTCCTGTATATAACACGTCATACCTATACATGCACTGCCAAAACCTGTGCCCGTCTTGAACACATAAATATTATAATGAAGCCCCATAGTCCCATATGGATCTCCATCATATTTGGAAGTTATCCATATTTATCCTCCATCTCCATCTTCAACTCATCTTCCACCTCCACATCTTTCCTCCTTCTCTCCACATCTCTTTATTTGCCCTCAACAAGGCATAAAAATTTCACGAAAGAAAAATCCACGTCAGATCCCATCTTGTTATTCAAGACGGGGATTTTTATTATTTGAAGAGCCATGCAGTCTCCCCCTCCTCCTTTGGCCCTCCGCTCCTCCTAGTCCCCTCCTCCTTTGGGCCTTCTGTCTTCCTTCCGTTTCTCCCCAACCTGAATCCCCCTTACCCTATTGGGAAGGGAATAAACAAGCTGGGTCCGTCCCTCCGGGAATTTTTTAGCCCGTAGTTTATTCGATCGTGGTTAAAGAATACCTATGTACCTACCTAATTTGTTTAATATTCACTTTATTAATAATATTCGATCGTGATTAGAGAAATCAGTACCTATGTACCTACCTAATTTGTTTAATATTCAGTTTATTATTATTCTTCATATTTTTTAATTTTACTTTCATGTAATGATTTAAAATCAAGACTAGAGCCCGTTCTCCCTTTATTCCCAATATAGTGTGTAAGTCACCCATCCATTTATTGGCCTTCCTCGGCGTGCGGATGAACTACAAAACTATCATTTAACACAATTTTCAGTGTTGGGGTGGTCCTGTAGCCTCTCAAGATGTCTAGAGGCAATTTCCACACATAATAACACAAAATGTAAGAATTTTCCGCCCTTGGCGCTATACAGAACGACCGCTTTGTTTGATCGCCGCACAATTTCATTACGGATGAACTACAAAACTATCATTTAACACAATTTTCAGTGTTGGGGTGGTCCTGTAGCCTCTCAAGATGTCTAGAGGCAATTTCCACTCATAATAACACAAAATGTAAGAATTTTCCGGCCTTGGCGCTATACAGAACGACCGCTTTGTTTGATCGCCGCACAATTTCATTCCAGATTACCCCCAATTTCTCGCGTGAACCATCCTCATTCCTGACAGTTGTACATCATAATTCTACAAACTTTTGCATTTCGTAAGGGAGACAGGGCCGGATTACCCATAAGGCAGAATGGCAGAATGCCACGGGCCCCGCGCTTTTGGGGGTTCACTTCAATGTGTAAAGAACTGAAACGGCAAAATACATTTTAATAACAAAACTCGTAGTCCGTAGGTAATGATTGATACAAATGAATTAGGTAGGTATAGAAGTGTTTTCTAGTAGGGAGGGGGGTAGGTCCTGGGGGCCCCGCGCCTTTGAAACTGCCCCGGGCCCCGCGGGG
>NW_007378086.1:0-45135 GCF_000475195.1 Diaphorina citri | reverse complement strand
ATGTAATGATTTAAAATTAAGACTAGAGCCCGTTCTCCCTTTATTCCCATATAATGTTTAAGTCACCCATCCATTTATTGGCCTTGTTCGGCGTAGCTTAACATAGGTGACGCTAAAATCGGTCTTAAATGATCGACTGAAGTGTTATCTAAAACTTTCTGGCTTTGAGTTCATAGGTCGTCGCGACAAATTTCAAGATCAGGGCTCATTTGTGTGAGAAAATGTGAAAAAAATCCCCCAAAAACCAGTTTTTTTGGCTTTATGGTTTTCTGGACAAAATTTGCACCACCATTTTCGTGTTCCTGGTAAAAAGACCTTTAATTTGATATATAGGTCGACTAGGTTTGGATAAGTCCTTCTATGGGGACAGACAGACCGACCGACCGACCGACCGACAGACCGACCGAGCGAGCGAGTGACAGACACCGAAGCGAATACAATAGTCCGTCCCTTATACCTTTTTATTACTATTGTAATAATAAAGGAAGGACGGACTAAAAACTGAAAAAATCCAAAAATGTGGGTTAGTTTGGTTTACCTCTTGTCCCCTCATTTATAGTAGGCTAGTAGGTACCTATCACTTTTTTCGTGGCGTTCACAAGGCAGGACACAAACAGTTTTCTCCCGGGGGGAAAATGGAAAGACATGCCAAGTGTTTTTCCTTTTATAAATATAACAGAAAATATCTTGTAATTTACTATGATTAAATAGGTACATAAGTTTTGTTAAATTAGAAAATATGTATATACTTGTTGGGTATATAAGAAGGGTACTTAAAATGAAGAAAATGGTGAGGTATTAAAGCATGAGATGAACCTAGAGAGCACATGCTGAAAGTTCTCACGCTTCCAAAGAACGGCCATATAGAGAAAAAATATCCCAAGTGCTTCTTCTTGCTTTCGATTTACAGGGTAAAGGTTATATCCTTTAACTTTCTCCAACTTTGTTTGAAAGAAGACCTATCCATCTTCGAAGAGTCTACTTAAGTGATTAGTTAAACGAGAAAAAATAAAATTAGACAAGCTGATGACAGCTAAGTCTGAAAGAACTCGTGTAGTACCCTTGGGTCTTGCCTGAATTGGATATGTTTTGAAAATCTTACTCCTTGTAATCATATATAATAATTATGTAAGAAAAGAGCGATACGAGACAATAGGTCCCTAGGTTGGTACCTATCTATCTATTTTTTGAAAGATTAGACCATTATAGTACAATTGATATTGGAGCTCTTTAGGTACCTACAGTGAACCAAGTTACATACAGTAGCATGGTCGCTTTTGTAAAAATTAAACTAGATAAAGCAATGCATTATATAAGTGGGTAAAGTTAAAGCAATGCATTATAAGTGGGTAAACCTATACCTACTACCTATCCACCTTTCCACCTTATAAGAACTAGACAGTCTCATTTTTTGCAGGCTTATCAGAATAAGTCTTATTGAAACTTGGACGCAATTCAAAGAATAACATACTGCGACAAAGAGGACCCATGTTTCTGGAGGAGTATTGTGAAAATTGCGAAGAAAAAATATCCCAAACGTAAAAGTAATAAGGTAAAAAGCATTGCACATTTTTTTTTGTAAACCCTTATGAAAGGTATTTGAAAGGAAAAAATCTTCATAGTTATTTATTTTCCTCAGCATTTTTGGTAAGAAGTTGCATCCTGAACCCGAAAAATGGAGTTGCATCACAAAGGAGAAAAAAAGCTAGAATGTTAGAGTGTTTATGTAGACACATAATAAGGTAAAAAGCATTGCACATTTTTTTTTGTAAACCCTTATGAAAGGTATTTGAAAGGAAAAAATCTTCATAGTTATTTATTTTTCTCAGCATTTTTGGTAAGAAGTTGCATCCTGAACCCGAAAAATGGAGTTGCATCACAAAGGAGGAAAAAAAGCTAGAATGTTGGAGTGTTTATGTAGACACGCAACATTACTGGCTAAATATTTCCTATTGAGGGTTATCGTTATCGGTGGATAACATTCTGAGTGTATTTTAACATTGGCAGCAATCTAGGAAGCTTGAATAGGTAGGAACCAAGATCGAATAGAATTTAGAATAGATCGAATAGAATTTAGAATAGATGGAATAGAATTTAGAATAATAGTTATATCATGTTTGTCCTGCTCAAGTAGGATGGGAAAGTTATGTTAACGGACAACATTGGGGTTATTGACACCAACACTGATAGTGATAGAAATTGGATACATTTTCTACCTATTTATATAGTTGGTACAACTTATGAAAAACAGTAATTTTGTATTATACCATTTAATTTGGGTGGGTGGTGCAGACCAAATTAAAGGAGCCAACCTTACAATAGAAATTCGATAAATAATTATTCCAATTCCCACCGTCAGAATCACTAAAAAATCAATTTCGAAAAGATCATTATTTTAGAGGTCTCAGAATTATTCCATTTTAGTTCATTTTCAGGACGTAGGTACTTTCTAAAAAAATTTGCACCGTGCAAGTTTTGCTCATATTATTAGAGAATCGTGCACAACTTCAACACCCATGCAAAACGCAACCTGCCATATTTCATTCTGCCTCATGAAGCTTCCATAGGCACAAACACATCCGAGTTATTTTTATGTTTGGGGTTAAATGTATTGCTTTTTTATAACCCTAAGTAACTAAATGTCCTAAATGATAATAATTTATGAACAATATGAACGTCTATGTTACCAAACGGAGCCGAAATATTTGTCTCTCGCAGAAGGATAGCGTGGTTTGCGTGTTGGTGTAAGCTCATGAGATGATAATTTTCATTAGGACATCAGTAAAATTCAGCATCAGCATTTTTTGTTTAGAAAATTTTAATTACTGTGAGTAGGTAGGTAAGAAAATTCTCAAACAATGTTGAAGATAAAACTCGATACCTCGGGCGAATGGAATTGAACTCAAGCTTTCCTGATTACCAGGCAAGCGTCTTGACCACTAGGTACATCGGGGAAAAAAGGTCAAAAAGGAACAAAAGGATGAAAATTAATAAAACTGGAATGTTTGACCAAGACAATGAAAAAAGGATATTTAAAAAGGTGGTACACTAACAAGAGGAGAAGAAGAAGAAGAATATAAAAAAACAAGAATATTTAAAAAGGTGGGACACTAACAAGAGAAGAAGAATCAGAAAAAAAACTACAAACAAAAAACAAGAATTCACACTTTTCCGGGAATAAATACGGCCGTTGGACACAACATAGACTCCAAACTTAGCATGCATGAGATCTATTTATCTGAACTTATCGTGAGGAAGCCCTAACCTATTAATCAATGTTACAGCAGATATTAATCTAACATTCATTTTTTCTTAGTTTTTTGATGTTATAAAGCAAGAGCCAATCAAATGGTAGTCTTGCTTTGTGGACCGCGCATGCGTACGTCTCTTGACAGAAGAAGGAAAAACGGCATGGTTTTTCCTCTCGAACGTTCATTTCTCGGCAGCAAGCCGTGATATCACGTAAACGAAGTTTAACATTTGTAAAAAAAAAAAAATGAAAATTTTTTAAAAAAAAAAAAAAAAAAAAAAAAAAAAAAAAAGTTTACCTCATGAAAAGATAGATATAATGGCAAATTTGGATAGCAGAAGTCATGAAGACCTAGTACAACTGGAAACGCATTTCCTGGACTAAAAATAGTTATGGCAGTGCTTCAACCTGCCAAGAACAAACAGAATGTTGACATTGTCTGTAGAAGAAAAATTTGTAATTTCATCTCTTTTGACGGAGACGCTCCTAAGACTATAATGTAATGCAACGTTGTGCAAGCTTTTCCATTGTAATTGGTTGATCCCTTTTTACCTATTAGATCTCTTTTCTCAAATATGAGTAGTAACCATACGGATATTTTGGAGCATCCTAAAAATCAACGAAAATACCGTCACGGATTAGCCAATTCAAGGGAACAAATAGTGCTAGATATTTTTCTGGAGTGATCGAAGGTTTACATTTATTGGTCAACGGTGTTGTGAAATAGAGGACACGATGACATTAGCTTTTGTGAGTGACCCGCAAATCAAACAGGTCTATCAACTTGAACGCCCATTCTTGTGATTGATTGTGTCATTGATCATTGAAATAGAGAAATCTAATCAATGATTTTGGCCGATAGGTACTACAGTTTTTTACGATAGGTGTTTGTCAGTTCTGACATCAACGGAACTGCCACAACTTTCGTTTTTCTGATGATCCCTGACGACAAGAATAACAAAGTTAAAGAAAAACGAACAAAACATACGAGTAGAAATCTTCGAGTTTTAAGTTTTTTGAATAGAAGTAAAAAAGAACAAGCGAACTGGAAACTTATCACATCCTCTTGGGTTATCCTTAGGTTGTCCGTTTTCTTAATAAAATGTGTTCCCTCGGTAATTGAGACTAAACGCACTGTAGGAAAGACATGTAAAAAAAAAGCAAGAAATGCCACAGTAACTTGCTGTTGAGACTCCCCTTTTCCTTAAGTTTCCCTTTTTTCTCTAGGACACAATGCCCCCCTCTGACGAGTGTTTTTTGTAGGTCGATTTTTATTCTTGGTCTAAATTCGAAAGTTGAGACTAAACGCACTGTAGGAAAGACATGTAAAAAAAAAGCAAGAAATGCCACAGTAACTTGCTGTTGAGACTCCCCTTTTCCTTATGTTTCCCTTTTTTCTCTAGGACACAATTCCCCCCTCTGACGAGTGTTTTTTGTAGGTCGATTTTTATTCATGGTCTAAATTCGAAACGAGAGAAAGCAACATCTCTCAATACTTATCGTGATAGCTGATAACCCTTTGAAAAAGTTAGTAAAAATAGTTGTAAATTCTTGATGCTAATGTCGAGATTTGGGATTCGCTTCACGAATCTACTAGATAGATTTCCTACACCGTCTTTGAATCTATTTCCTAAATTAGGCAATAGAAAGTCGTGTGATTACAATGAGCTCCTGACGTTGGCCCGTACAAAAAAAACACAAAAATGGATTACCCAAAAATAAGCACACAAAAGAAAAATCTGAATAATCAGAGAATAAAATGAATAATACTTCGTTTTTAAGCGAGGAAAAAGCGCACAATTCCCATTTCAATTCACTATTTTGTACAGGAATCGCTTTTGTTGTGAAAATAAAGAAAACTTCCACTCAGGAAGCCTCTGCAGATAATTTCATGTAACGTTGTCAACAAATTTCTTTATGTAAAGTACACCAGTTTATACGTATACACATAATTTGAACATTAATTTTTTTCATCTTCAAAGATAGAAAAGAAAGAAAAAAGAATGGAATGGATTTGCCTCCCAATTCTAACCAGTGTTTTTTTGAAATCCACCAAATTTTGAAATTGGTTTAGTCTGGCACATTGCATACTCGATAATATTTCAGGCAGCCATAGGATTTTCTTCTTTTTCTTGGATTTCACAATAAATAGAGATGGGTTAGGTACCTAGTACCTACCAGTAGGTACCAAGATACCTACAATCCCACATGTACCTTCATAGTTACTTGGTCTTTTAGGCTAGGGATCCAATTGGTACAGTTTCTTTTTAATTTCCTTTCAATTTTCAAAGTGTAGATACTATTGTTTTTGCAACAATTGTCCTCTTTTCCACAGTCACCTTTGGCCGAAGTGAACCTCAACGAACATTAATTTTTTTCATCTTCAAAGATAGAAAAGAAAGAAAAAAGAATGGAATGGATTTGCCTCCCAATTCTAACCAGTGTTTTTTTGAAATCCACCAAATTTTGAAATTGGTTTAGTCTGGCACATTGCATACTCGATAATATTTCAGGCAGCCATAGGATTTTCTTCTTTTTCTTGGATTTCACAATAAATAGAGATGGGTTAGGTACCTAGTACCTACCAGTAGGTACCAAGATACCTACAATCCCACATGTACCTTCATAGTTACTTCATCTTTTAGGCTAGGGATCCAATAGGTACGTTTCTTTTTAATTTCCTTTCAATTTTCAAAGTGTAGATACTATTGTTGGCCGAAGTGAACCTCAAAAAAGCTCTTATTGATTTCGCTGATCTTGGTCAAGAAAAATCCCAATAGGTATCAGCAAACACCGACAGGTGTAACTTCAATATAATTACGTATTAGCTCACTCATATTTACTTCTAAATTAAACTTCCTTTAGAAAAAGCTTAGCCTTCCCTTTGTCTATTTTTTGTTTACGTGGGTACTCACGGGTATACCTATCTATATTCTATTTATTTTTTGTTTTTCTTGTTGTTTTTTTCCTAGTTTTTTGATGTTATAAAGCAAGAGCCAATCAAATGGTAGTCTTGCTTTGTGGACCGCGCATGCGTACGTCTCTTGACTGAAGAAAGAAAAACGGCATGGTTTTTCCTCTCGAACGTTCATTTCTCGGCAGCAAGCCGTGATATCACGTAAACGAAGTTTAACTTTTTTCTCCTTTCTTTTACATTTTTTTACGAAGTAATTACGAAACGCGTGGTAAGAGACGAAAATTTAGTTCCCGGTGTATGGATGATCAGGTTTGCGTTCCAGAAAAAAATATTTGCACTTTGCATTTTACACTTCACAAAAGTTATGGCGAAATATTACCGATGTGTTCGGATGAAAAGAACCTTTAAAAACATTGCATAACCATTATAATAGTTGTTGTGACGTCAAATTTTTGCGAAATGTGAAGTGCAAAGTTACAAAATTGCATTTAGGAATGCAGCCTAGATCTACTAATTTAAGAATCATTTTTGTTTTCTTTTGAAATTGATCAGTTTACTTCCTAGCACGGAAAACTTTGGACTTGCCTCGTTCTAATTTAGGTACACAACCACAACAATTTTGAAATGTTGGCTTACTATTATCGATTTTCTAGAGAAGACTGATTAGTTGCTCATCAGATACTACTTGATCTAATTTTATCTCGATGCGAAGAAATATTACAGACTTATACAGGCATCTTCAATAGAGGTATCCATTATTTTGTGTGAACTACTGATCTTGTTTGGTTTCACTAAAATCGGACAAATCAATCCGCACCAATGAAATGAAGGGTCCATTATTGACATTGATTCACATTAGGAGATTCATAACAATAATATTTGAATCTAGGCAATATTACACTTGGATAGTTTTTTTTTTAATTTTCTTCCCTTACAAATTGGGTTTTGATTTGGGGACAACTTCATTTAGAATAGAATAGAATATACCTTGTTTCACTAAAATCGGACAAATCAATCCGCACCAATGAAATGAAGGGTCCATTATTGACATTGATTCACATTAGGAGATTCATAACAATGATATTTGAATCTAGGCAATATTACACTTGGATAGTTTTTTTTTAATTTTCTTCCCTTACAAATTGGGTTTTGATTTGGGGACAACTACATATAGAATAGAATAGAATAGAATATACCTTGTTTATCCTGCTAGGATAGGACTGAAAAGTCCCTTTTACCCCCGCAGTCCAGCCATGATGTTATAAATATATTTTGACATTCTATGGGGAACACATTTTACCATTGAATAAGAATTGGTAATAACTGACCCATAATTAGGTATGCACATCTTATTCTATCTCAGATAGTACCTATTTGTGTACCTACTTACCTTATAATTATTCATAATGTATGTACAAGTTTTCCAAGCGCGGGGGCCGTTGTGCAAACACCAGGAGAAAGATCGGAAAGTGAAAATAAAAGTGTACTCCAAGACCCGTGAACGGCTTTTAGTTACGCGTAATATTAGCCTCGCTTCTAAAAGTCGCGCGTCTACGTTTCGAATGTACGACGGGCCGAAAGGTGTGTGCACACATAGTCGATGACCGTCGATCGATGTGTGGACACACCTTAACAGTTACCTATTTGTTTTTCTAGGATTGATGATAAAATCCAAAGAAATTTTGCAGAATTTCCAATTTTGTCCTAGTTCGGGCTTCAGAAAATCCGCCCCGGGCGGGAATCGAACCCGCGGCCTAGCGCTTACAAGGCAGACGCACTACCAACTAAGCTAACTAGGCTGGTGTTATAGGTTCGATAACTCTGAAATCGGCAAGAGAAAGTAATGGCAGTTTCATGAGACAGCTGTTTACAAATAGACAACTGATCACTGAACGAACTGAGTTCCAAGTTGTAAACTCGACTGCCTTGTAAGCGCTAGCGGGTTCGATTCCCGCCATGGGCGCAATTTATCCTAGACAGATAAGGTTCGTTCCCGGATCGGCTGGCTTTCTCCTATCCTGTCTTCCTTCTCTCTTCGCTTTCGGGACGATAAGACCATAGCAGTTACAGTTTCTCGGTACAATCATTCTCTATTACTGATTTTACTCCTTGTCTAAACTGTAGACATAATTGTCTAAAGCATGTATCAACTTACACATTGATACCACACTGAGTCTTTGTAAAGAAGGAAAATCCAACTATTCTATTGAATTACTGGAACTCTTAAAAAATAGCTTTTATGTAGATAATTGTCTGGTGATAACGAAATTATTAAATAAAATTGAAATAAATATCGAGTCTGAAAAACCAAAGAATTACCAAATTCTCAAAACGCCGGAAAAATGGAAAAAATGGGCTGTAACAGAGGTTGTAACAACGAAATTTCGCGTAAGGATCGGATCGGACTTCGAAACAAATTTTACACTGATAAAAGAAGGTCTAGTATTAGGTCTTTGAAATAAGCTAGAGATAAAAAGAAAAGAGAATGAAATCTGATGAAGGTATTTGAGAAAAGAAAAAACTTGACTGAGGAAGGTCTTTGAGTAAAAAACTATAAAAAAGATCGAAAGAAATGCAAACCGATTTGAAGAAGGATGAACGCGAAGTCACACTGTTGAAGGATGAATAAAGACTGAATACTGAATCACTGAATTCTCTCAATGGTGGAATGGTCAGAGGAATAGTAGCGACCCGCGGACTGTGAGTCTAGTAGGTGACCGCGCGGAATGTCTGAGTTGACCAATATCTATTATTTGCCTGTCAAGACTTTACGTAGGACCAACAAAGAAAACTAGATCTAACCCAATACATATAAAACTTGCTCAGAAAAAGGTCTTTATAGTGACTTTCCATAAGTTTGATAGAGGTAAGTGTAAAGGTGTGTCCACACAGTCGACCGGCCGTCGATCGACGAGGGGATGTAACAACGGAGGTCTAAATCGAAGAAAGAAGGAGGACCATGAGAGGAGAAAACCACCCGTTCCGAGGAGAGCAAACCTATAGTGTGTCCAGATCAATGTGACAGCAAAAAAATAGGCATTGTTGCCAAACATGTCACATCTAAAAACACACGTTTTTTCAAAGAAAAACTCGAAATTTTCTCGAATTTGCCCTCAAATTCTCAAAAGTTATTTTTCCAAGCAGGCAGGGAAAATTTTCAATCACCTGAAAAATGTAAACAAATGAAATCCATTATCAATCCTCATCTTGTGCCTTGAAAATAGAGAGTTGGTTATGCAATTTGCTTCACAGTAAACTGCAATGACGCTTATCTTGCGCCTTGAAAAATAGAGTTAATTATGCAATGTGCTCTACATCTTCCGAACTCGCGGGAAAATTCAAAAACTTGACATTTTTGAATTTTTGTCGACCATGGAAGTTGAAATTGAAAAAGTTCCTGAAAGCTATGGAAAAGTCGAAATTTTGTCTCAATTTCTCCTGTTTCTGGTCTCAAAGGTCGTGCTTTGTTATCTGAAATGAGTTCAAAACTCTTTTGTGACTAGAAAAACCTCGGATTTGAAGAAAACCTAGTTCTTTTGGTAAGTTAGGCATATTATGTAGTTTAGATTTCTCAACCGTGGAGGTCAACTAGTATTTGTTGCTTCCTGTTTTCTTGGGCAGGAAGTCATAATGGAATCGAGGAAAGTACAATCACCTCTGCTTATCTGTGTTGACTGCATTGCCATACACAATTTCCTTAGTGTCCCATATGTGACTTTCCATATTGTAGAAGTGTTTTGCTTGGCTGGAATAATTTGGTGCTTTTAAACACAGATCCCTTTAGGTGATTATGCAGAAGTCACGTCCGTGGAAAACAAAAGCTCCTTTTTGTTTAACCTAACCCTATAATAACACTAATCACTGCTCTAATTGTGAAAACTCCTTCTTGCGTTTAACCTAACCCTATAATACTGGTCACTGCTTGTTTGTGCCAGTTCCTTTGGTAGCAATATTTTTTTTTTTTTTTTTTTTTCAATAAATCATTTTTTATTTATTTTTAAACATATACAATCATTCTCTATTACTGATTTTACTCCTTGTCTAAACTGTAGACATAATTGTCTACAATTGTGGCGACTAAGGAAGGGTTCAGTTTATGTAAAATCAACTTTAAGTAAATATTCCACGGACGTGACTTCTGCACAAGTACCTTCCTTTGTATTTTAGATTTAGATAATTTGTTTAAAATGGAAAATACAATAATATATTACCGGTAAGTTTTAGTGAGTAAGTACTCATATCTTTACATTTATCTTATCCTAATTTTTGTCTTTCCTTAGCTAAGGGTTAGGTTTCTATAGTATGGGTTAGGTAGAGGACAAAAGGACTCCCTTTTGTCATCCTTTTGTATTGGGTTAGGTAAAGGACAAAAGAACTCACTTCAAGATAAGATAACTATTAAGTAGCAAGAGAGAATTGATTGTCAGATTAGATTTATGAGATCTTTCAAATAATAAAATTTGCCAAAATCAAGTTTGCCTTTCATGGTCACTTGCTTCCCTTGTACTTGGAAAAGAAACCTTCTAAGGAAGAAAAAATGGCAAGTAGGTACAGCTTCTTTAGCTAAAATCCATGTGACATATTTTAACCCCCAATTATTTTTCTCCAATTGCAGCCTTGTGGCCAGCGGCTAATGATTCGCTCATTTGTTTCAAAATCATCACTCCAATTTCACCCAAAACCCTGAAGAAAACCTAGTTCTTTTGGTAAGTTAGGCATATTATGTAGTTTAGATTTCTCAACCGTGGAGGTCAACTAGTATTTGTTGCTTCCTGTTTTCTTGGGCAGGAAGTCATAATGGAATCGAGGAAAGTACAATCACCTCTGCTTATCTGTGTTGACTGCATTGCCATACACAATTTCCTTAGTGTCCCATATGTGACTTTCCATATTGTAGAAGTGTTTTGCTTGGCTGGAATAATTTGGTGCTTTTAAACACAGATCCCTTTAGGTGATTATGCAGAAGTCACGTCCGTGGAAAACACCTGAAAAATGTAAATAAATGAAATCCATTATCAATATATCAATCCTCATCTTGTGCCTTGAAAATAGAGAGTTGGTTATGCAATCTGCTGCACAGTAAACCGCAATGACTCTTATCTTGCGCCTTGAAAAATGAAGTAGTTATGCAATGTTCTCTACATCTGCTGAACTCGCGGGAAAATTCAAAAAATTGACATTTTTGAATTTTTGTCGACCATGGAAGTTGAAAAAGTTCCTAAAAGCTGCGGAAAAGTCGAAATTTTCTCTCAATTTCTCCTGTTTCTGGTCTCAAAGGTCGTGCTTTGTTATCTGAAATGAGTTCAAAACTCTTTTGTGACTAGAAAAATCTCGGATTTGAAGAAAAGGTTATCTGAAATGAGTTCAAAACTCTTTTGTGACTAGAAAAACCTCGGATTTGAAGAAAACAGGCTAGGGCGCCCTTTGTTTGAGAAAGGACTTGGCAATTTGTCGCTAAAGCCGCTACAACAACATAAAGAAGGTCAGGCTAGGGCGCCCTTTGTTTGAGAAAGGACTTGGCAATTTGTCGCTAAAGCCGCTACAACAACATAAAGAAGGTCAGGCTAGGGCGCTCTTGTTTGAGAAAGGACTTGGCAATTTGTCGCTAAAGCCGCTACAACAACATAAAAAAGGTCAGGGTAGGGCGCCCTTTGTTTGAGAAAGGACTTGGCAATTCGCTCTGTGCAAAGTGTTACAATTCCCTCTATCAAACCTCTTTAAAAAAGCACAACCAATGTAATATTCTTTTGTGGCTTGACTTGGACTTGAACCATCAATCTCTACACCACTGAGGTTGATAGACATTTAGACAGCAATGCATAGGACTAAGGAGTCCCTTTTTGCCACACAACAATAATTATACTATTAATTTTATGGCTTCAGTTGGACTCAAACCACCAACCACTACACCACTGAGGTTGATGTGTCAACAAAAACACCTTGACTGAAACACCAGTGTCTAGTTCAAGGGATTTTTCATTAAGATGAAGGGATTTTTCATTAAGATGAAAAATATAATAAGTGAGGAAGTGTGCCATCGTGTCAATAGTTGTGTAGGCACAATATACATAGAATAGAATGGAATAGAATAGCATAGAATCAAATGGAATAGAATAGAATGTCATTTTATCAAAATCCCTTCTAACCTATTAATTTCTAACAAAAACGTGAAATCTGACGTCACAACTCTTTGAACTTTTTCATTAGAACGGCAATTAAAACTTGAATTTTCGACCTTTTAAAGTTACTTTTTTCGGAGTTTTGACCTCAGATTTGCATTTTTCACAACTTTTTACGTAGGAATCGACCTCTTATTAATAATATTCTATTCTATTCTATTCTAATTCTATTCTATTTGCAGGAAGCTGTTGATTTTGCCATTTCCAAACTATCTCGGGGAGAGTGGGTGCACATATTCCCTGAAGGGTAAAAAAAGTTTTTTTTTTTTTTTTACATTTTAAAAGATGAATCACCACAGTTTTTGACTTGACTTGGACTTGAACCACCGACCTCCTGATTCAAAGTTCACAGTGCTAACCACTACAGTGCTGAGCTTGGTCTGACAAGTCCCTTTCTTTAACAACTTCCAACCAACCTCAGTGGTGCAATTGTTAAAAAACCACCGACCTCCTGATTCAAAGTTCACAGTGCTAACCACTACAGTGCTGAGCTTGGTCTGACAAGTCCCCTTCTTTAACAACTTCCTACCAACCTCGGTTGTAGTTCACAGTGCTAACCACTACAGTGCTGAGCTTGGTCTGACAAGTCCCTTTCTTTAACAACTTCCAACCAACCTCAGTGGTGCAATTGTTAAAACATTGGACTTTGATTTTGGAGGTTGGTGGTTTGCGTCCAAGTCAAGTCATGAAATTTATCTAGGTGGAATAATCGGGGACCAATATTTGTGACAAGCATTTAAATATGCTTAACACAGTTAAAAATTCCTTTCTTTTCTTTATTTCTTTCTTGCTTTCTTTCCTTTAACAACTTCCATTAATTAATTAAAGTAAGGCTTCTTCTTTGCCTTTTCTCATGTTCAGATGGGGTTGGCGTTTGTCACTCGGCCTCTCAATCAGCTTAGAGTGATCGCTTTGAGGCCAACTGGTTTTGGCTAAACAAAATTTTCCGAGTGGGATACCCTTCGCACTCAACCTTTGCTATTGATATAGCGTGAGGAAATCTGGACTAGTCTAATCCCTGTTTATAGTCCCCTAGCTAGATGCTGATCTACTCTCTGTTTATAGTCCCTCAGCCAGACTAATTAAAGTAAGGCTACTAAATTTAAATAAATTAGTACTTTTTTTTGTACTAAGTTGCATAATATATATTTATTTCATCAGGGGCCCAGCACCTCCTGATTGCCAGGGATCTTAATTAACTACTTTACTACCAAGGTAGGACTGTAGATCCAGGATTTACTCTTACCCATGTGTGTATATCACCATCTCGTCAAATGTAGGTACAGTTGTACCTTTTTATTTAGACTGCTTGCGTAAACAAAACAGATTTATCTCTCCTATTTGGGCAACATACACAAGGTATGTTCTATTCTATTCAGGCTCATTTCAACATATCAAGTTGAGTATATTTATCAAACCCAGGAAGGCCAGTAGTTTAGAAGGCGAAAGTTGACTGGATTCCAACAGAGGTTTCAAAGGGTTTATCATGCTTCAAAGGAAAAGTACAGATCCTAATGATGGTTGACTGTGGTTTGGGACAGGCTAAATTATCTTGGCTAGAGACCATCAACCCCCCTTGGTGCAACTATACCACTACAAGAACATTGTCATAAAATTCTTAGATTATATTGAGCACAAAACTCTGTATCTCAATGGGGAATGAACCCACCACCTCCTGATTGCCAGGCATCTTAATTAACTACTTTACTACCAAGGCAGGACTGTAGATCCAGGATTTACTCTTACCCATGTGTGTATATCACCATCTCGTCAAATGTAGGTACAACACTTTTTATTTAGACTGCTCGTGTAAACAAAACAGATTTATCTCTCCTATTTGGGCAACATACACAAGGTATATTCTATTCTATTCAGGCCTCAGGGACAAGATTTTCCACTTACCTATAGAAATTGAAGTCTGAATTCCTTTGATGAAAGAGTGTGAACAGAAAGAGATAAGTGAATGTTTTATGTGTTATCAAAAATTTGAACGGTTGTGTTTGAAACTCTTGAAATCAAATTCATTTTGACGAATTGAACAGCACAATCATTTTGGAAAAGGCACTTTTATTTCCGAAAACAATTAAAAACACACGTTTTTTCAAAGAAAAACTCGAAATTTTCTCGAATTTGCCCTCAAATTCTCAAAAGTTATTTTTCCAAGCAGGCAGGGTCGAGCTACTTTTTGTATACAAAAAGTCGCTCACTTCACTTCTTTACAAGCACATGTTTGTTTTGTTTTGGGAAAAGAAAAAAAAATATGTCCCTGAAGTTACAAACGTTGGTAGAAAAAAAATCCAAAAATTATACAGGGTACGACAAAATCCCGACATTTTCGTTGGTAGAAGTTACCAACGAAATAACCACCGACCTCCTGATTCAAAGTTCACAGTGCTAACCACTACAGTGCTGAGCTTGGTCTGACAAGTCCCCTTCTTTAACAACTTCCAACTAACCTCAGTGGTGTAATTGTTAAAGCATTGGACTTTGATTTTGGAGGTTGGTGGTTTGCGTCCAAGTCAAGTCATGAAATTTATCTAGGTGGAATAATCGGGGACCAATATTTGTGACAAGCATTTAAATATGCTTAACACAGTTAAAAAGTCCTTTCTTTTCTTTCTTTACTTTAACAACTTCCATTAATTAATTAAAGTAAGGCTTCTTCTTCTTCTTCTTCTTCTTCTTCTTCTTCACCTTTTCTCATGTTCAGATCGGGTTGGCGTTTGTCATTCGGCCTCTCAATCAGCTTAGAGTGATCGCTTTGAGGCCAACTGGTTTTGGCTAAACAAAATTTTCCGAGTGGGATACCCTTCGCACTCAACCTTTGCTATTGATATAGCATGAGGAAATCTGGACTAGTCTAATCCCTGTTTATAGTCCCCTAGCTAGATGCTGATCTGCTCTCTGTTTATAGTCCCTCAGCCAGACTAATTAAAGTAAGGCTACTAAATTTAAATAAATTAGTACTTTTTATTGCATAATATATATTTATGTCATCAGGGTCATCGTTTAATCACTTATGCAATCTGTAAAAACAATGTCTTGTCTTGGTAATCACAGCCCGTGCCGTACTTCTTCACTTTCTTTATCCTAATAGAGGTGAAGCAAGATTAATGTACCAAGAGTATCATGGTTAGCTGGAGGTTTCAAAGGGTTTATCATGCTTCAAAGGAAAAGTACAGATCCTAATAATGGTTGACTGTGGTTTGGGACAGGCTAAGTGATCTTGGCTAGACACCATCAACCCCCCTCGGTGCAACTATACCACTACAAGAACATTGTCATAAAATTCTTAGATTATATTGAGTACAAAACTCTGTATCTCAATGGGGAATGAACCCACCACCTCCTGATTGCCAGGGATCTTAATTAACTACTTTACTACCAAGGTAGATCCAGGGTTTACTCTTTACCCATGTGTGTATAACACCATCTCGTCAAATGTAGGGTAGGTACAACAGTTTTTATTTAGACTGCTCACGTAAACAGATTTATCTCTCCTATTTGGGCAGCATACACAAGGTATATTCTATTCTATTCAGCTATGAAACTATGAACATTCATAACGTGAAATACTAGAACCAATGCAAATGATACCGAGTGCATACATGCATAGCATTTTTGCAAATATAAGTAGAAGATATCTGCATCTGTAGTGTATTACTATCTGCAGTGTACCACTACGTGCAGTGTATGTAGTGTTTCACTACTAATTAATAGGCAGGTGAAAGCTGCCTGTGGATTAAACTTCATCGGAATTCAGATATTCATAATGGTGGTGAGGTTTCGTCTTTCAAAATTTCCCTGTTTTTCGCCACAACGATTACAGATTTCAGAGGTCCGGTCTAATTCTGGATAGTTCAAACCTTCGATCATGCATACCTTTCGATAATTCTGCCTGTGGAACTTCATCGGAATTTAGATATTTATAATGGTGGTGAGGTTTCGTCTTTCAAAATTTCCCTGTTTTTCGCCACAACGATTACAGATTTCAGAGGTCTACTGATTCCGGATAATTTGAACCTTCAATCATGCATACCTTTCGATAGTTCGAACTAGCCATCGGGTCCCTAGCAAAACTCTGTAAAACAAGTTAGTGGTTGGGTGGAAGAGCTCATTGCTGAGAATCCTGCCACGTTAAATAAAGCCTAAAAACAAGTTAGGCTTACATCGGACTACTCCCATTTTTACACTGAATGGTCCGTTGAGGCATCTATAACTGTAAAATGATATATATATTTTTTTTTGAAGAGGTTTGACAGAGGGAGCTGTAACTGCTATGGTCTTTGTAGTTTTTTTTTTTTTTTTTTTTTTTTAAGAGGTTTGACAGAGGGAACTGTAACTCTAGGGTCTTATCGTCCCGAAATCGGAGAGAGAAGGAAGACAGGATAGGAGAAAGCCAGCCGTTCCGAGAACGAACATTATCCCATCAGGATAAAATCCGCCCCGGGCGGGAATCGAACCCGCGGCCTAGCGCTTACAAGGCAGACGCACTACTAACTAAGCTAACTAGGCTGGTAAAATGATATTACCTGATACATTAGGGCCAAGTCTGATCATTGAGTTGTCCCAGCCTCACGCCTCACTTCTCTCCCACTTCCATGAGAAACACTGTGATTTGTTTCACTGGCTTGATGTTTGGCCAGTTTTTGAACCAGCTCTATGACCTGTGTACACTACTCTAATTGTGCCTACATACCTACCAACCTATGTAAGTCTACAAGGTGAGTTCAGCTGAGCCACATTGGAAATCCGATGTTTTAAGAGCCGTGCCCATACGGTTTTCGAGATATTCAACTTTTAAGATGGCCTTACTGACTTTACGGTAGCCCGGCAATGTTGGATATTGCCAGCCCTAAAAAACTGATTACACAAAATTCAACTGATTGGCCATAAGGAGTGCGAAAATTAGCTGACTGACCTCCAGGCAATATGCAAAACAGAGGTTTACATCGTTTGGTGAAAGAAAATTTCGGAAAAGTCGTCCAATTTTCCAGTAGTACAGGAATCGTACTCCTTATTGCCAATCAGTTGAGTGTTATGATCCCGAAAGTGGTTTTTCCTGTACTATACTGGAAAATGGTACGACTTTTCCGAAATTTTCTTTCGCCTAACGATGTAAACCGCCGTTTTGCATATTGCCTTGATGGTCAGTCAGCTCATTTTCGCACTCCTTATGGCCAATCAGTTGAATTTTGTGTAATCAGTTTTTTAGGTATACCCGGTGCTTGAAACCTCAAGTGCTCTCTAGTCTCTACTCCACTCTGTCTACTGAGTATCTGAATTGCATGCGATGCTAACAATTAGCATTACTTGCAGTTCCCCGTATCAGGTTGAAAATAAACATAAGTAGTCGTTCTAGAAATGTTACGACCCAGGGTTTGTTTTAGGCGTAGTTCCCCTAACAAAACATGTCCTTATTTTGTGCCACAGCCTAGTTAGCTTGTTTGGTAGCCCGTCTGCCTTGCAAACGCTTTGCCGCGGGTTTCATTCCCGCCCGGGGCGGATTTTATCCTAAACGGATAAGGGATAAGGTATGTTCTCGGAACGGTTGGCTTTCTCCTATCCTGTCTTCCTTCTCTCTTTGCTTTCGGGGCGATAAGACCTTATAGCAGTTACAGTTCCCTCAATCAAACCTCTTGGGAAAAAATAACCTATAGACCCCAGATGTAAGGGGTCCATTTTTTCTCCTATAGGGGCCTCTTCGGCCCCCATATAAGGGGGCCTATTCTCCCTCCACCTAAAACCAGCCCTGCTTTCTACGGATATGTATATCATCCCCAGCAGACAGCCAATGTTTCCATGTCATGGGGCAATTTATGTTCCCTGCACCGGCAGAATTATATTGTACTAATTATTTTGATACCTACCTAATTATCATTTATACCCTACTAGATAAGAAGGTAGGTATACCATTGGTAGGTACAAGTTGTATGCTATCCGCTATACATACCTACCAACCTAAAAGCAAAATGAAAGAGGTTTCGTAGTTAGTAGGTACCTAGGTATCTTTTTAGATAATGAGGTACAAAGGATAAATACCTAGGTTCCTAATTACATAGGATCTTGTATCTTCTTTTTTTTTTTTCTTGTATATATACTGCTTATTAACTGCTTGTATATATACTGCTTATTAACTGCTTGTATATATACTGCTAAAAAGGTTTGATAGTTGATAGACGGAGCTCTAACATTATAGGACGTCTTATCGTCCCGAAATCGAGGAGAGAAGAAGGACAGGATAGGAGAAAGCCAGACGTTCTGAGAACGAACCTTGTCTGTTTAGCAACTTTAGGGTAAAGTTCGCCCAGGGCGGAAATTGAACCCGCGACCTAGCGTTTACGAGGCGGACGCGCTTCCTTCTTAGATACCTACATACTCGTAGGTAACCAAGTTGGCTCTTTACTATTATTATGGCCTTTATTTTCACGTCCATACAATCGTAAAAACAGCACTCACTGCTCATACAAATCTGGGAACAAACAATGTTCCTAAGGATACCTAGGTGTGTTTGGAATTTTCCTTTTTTTTTTAAGATGTTTGACAGAGGGAACTGTAACTGCTAATAGGGTCTTATCGTCCCGAAATCGAAGAGATAAGGAAGACAGGATAGGAAAAAGCCAGCCGTTCCGAGAACGAACATTATCCCTTCAGGATGAAATCCGCCCCGGGCGGAAATCGAACCCGCGGCCTAGCGCTTACAAGGCAGACGCACTACCAACTAAGCTAACTAGGCTGGCTGGAATTTTCCTTGAGGGCCAGGTTGTCTTGTAACCTCTTGACGATGGAAACAGGTTGTGTGGCGCGGTTACTGTTATTATTGTTGTATAGAAACAATATTTTTCGAATAGATGATGCATAGTTTCCACTTCATTCATTAGGATAACAGTACCTACTATTTAAGTATACCTACCTATACCGTATAATATATTCTGCAGAATAGGAACCTACACCGACTTACTACCGAACCTAGGTAGCTATTCCTACCTCATTATTACCTACAAAGTGCACCGTATTGACCTCCAGGTACACAAATAGGTACCTAGGTACACCTACTTACTATCGAACCTATGTACCTACCTACAGTACCTACAGTACCTACTTATCATGATAACGAAATTATCCTATTCTAATACTTACCTGAAGAGCAGAAAATCGAAATTTTCTACGGTCTTTCAATTAGGTATACCTACAGTACCTATACAGGGTTTCCTAATGTCTAGACCACACCAGGTCAATTGTACAGGGTGTGTTTAAGTCCGGAATTACCCACAGGTTTTCATGCTCAAAATGTATTTAGAATAGAATAGAATAGAATATATACCTACCCAACCAGCTCCCATGGCGTAGAAGTCACTGCGCTCGCCTTGCACGCGGGAGACCCGGGTACAATATCAGGTAGACCTGATGTTTACGGCTGAAAAAGTCCTTCTGTGAGGTACACCTGATACCTGATGAGCAGTCATGTATAGTAGATGATTTCGTTCATGAAAGCCACACTGCCCTCACGTTACGTGATCTCACGTGTGTATAGTGTCTTTCTACCTTGAGAATCACCCAACAGTGATCCAGCAGACCAGCATTCAGCTAGCTCGGAAACCATCTGGACCGAAACGAAAGAACTAGGTCGGCTCATCTTAACGACTTCAAGTCCAAGGTCGTAAAGTAAAACTATGAATGAGGATCATAAAATGAAGAAGGTTAATAGCAAGTCGTTAAAGTCGGGAATCTTGGCGACCGATTTTTTTTACTTTCTATTACGTTACGTAGGTAAAAATAGGGAACCTCTGTGCAATGTACACTGAGAAAAAACTAGGGCGCCGGCAGCCCAATCGGGTGACTGAGTTCCGGCACTCTATTATTGTACTTTATATTGAGAAGCTCGATACTATAATATTTTATAGCATTCCAACAGCCTAAATCATTGGAAGTAACCCAATAATAGAGTTCTTCCACCCTAAACTTGTGGCACCCTATCACTATTTTTTTCTCTCCGTGTAATACACAAAACGCCCTCTTCGAAGCTTATAGGTGTAGGGGCAAACGGCCCTAAATTATGGGTTAGATTAAGCTTTTACGAATCTACCAATCACCTATAGGCAGGTAAGGAATGAAAAATAAATATTGAAATCGGTCCCAGTTTTCAAAATCCGTAAATGATTGGAAAAATCCGTTGTAGGGTGGTGTCCCGAGTCCAAAAAGTGATTTGAAGCTGCGAAATTTTAACTTTTTTTTTTTTCAGTCCGAAAAAAGTTCGAGATTTTTTGTTTTAAGTTCCGAAATGTAATAGAGAGTCGTGCAATGTTCACCCCAGGTATTTCGTATATCTAATGTCTCAATTTTTAGAAATAATTTCGTGAATTTGGTGTTAGGAACTTTAATTTCTTTCAGGAAAAAAACTGAATTTTGGAGCGAAGGATGTGGATTGTGAAACCATTTTTTTTTTTTTTTTTAAGATGAGATCATTCTAAAATAGTTTACAAGGCCTACATATAAAAATTAACTATTAACAGGTTCACAACTTGAGTTGTAGTTTTATTTTTCTTAAATATATATGTAAAAGATCAGTGATCTCATGCATGTAAAAAAACACTCGGGTAGGTAGGTACCTAAAAAAAGTTTTGGCACTAAAAACTAATGAAAATACTGTCTTTCCTTCCCATAGGACAAGGAAATTAAAAATCGGACATTCATTCTGAAGAATCTGAAGTTTGACCAATAAATCATTGATCAAGTCTCAATGAATGAATGATCAAATCAATCCGTCCAGTACAAACCATCAATGTATTAATCCTTCAGGCGAACTATTGTAACTATACATAGGTATATTGTCATTTGTCAATAAAAGTGACATAAGTTTCATTTCGAGACACATCAGTTGATTTCGCCCAAAGTTATCGACAAGCATCCTCTATAAATGACTTCCAATTATAGTCACGCCGAGATTCGAACCGGTCCCATCTGCTTCACCTTGACACGGAGACGACTGCCCGACCATAAATCATCCACTAATTCTCGTAGATCCAGTTCTAGTGGAACTTTCTTTCGGATTTTTACCAGCTTCGCCAATTGGGATCGGGTTTAGACGCGACCTCAATAGTGCAGTTTCCCCCCGGTGTTGTGTCCACTGGAGTCAACTCAAGTCATCTAAACTAGAGTTTACAAGGAGCTTAATAGTTTGTTATTAAATGCGAGTTTAGAAAGTAGAAGTGGATGTCTGGTTTAATTATTTGATGAGTTCTGAGCTTCTGAGTTACTATCAAAGTATCCATGCACTAGTGGTACAAAGTCGGTAATCGGTATCCACTATTACTGTAAGTACCATCAGTCTAATAGCAGGTAAATCGGTATGGCAAAATCCATCCATACCTTCGACCTTCGTACGTAGTCGGTATATGTACCATTGTACCTATTTATCATGGGGAGCAGAGTTTTTTTTTAAAGATGTTTTAGAGAGGGAACTGTAACTGCCAAGATCTTATCGTCCCGAAAGTGGAAAGAGAAGGAAGACAGGATAGGAGAAAGCCAACCGTTCCGAGAACGAACCTTATCCGTTTAATAGGATAAAATCTACCCCGGGCAGCAATCGAACCCGCGGCCCAGCGCTTACAAGACAGAAACGCTACCCTCCAAGCTACCTAGGCTGACAAATGTTTATTTGATATACCTGCCTCGGTGGTGTAGTGGTCAAGGCGCTCGACTTGTAAACAGGACGGCGTGGGTTCAATCCCAGCCGAGGTATGGAATTTTATCCTCAATATAATTTGAGAATTTGTTATTTGACCACAATAATAGTAGTAGCCTACTGCTGGAGTAAAGGGACTTTTCAGTCCTATGCGAGCAGTATAAGTAAGCACTATTATTATTACTCGCACTTCGTGCTCGGGAGGGGGGCTTCGCCCCCCTAAAAAGAGGACGAAAGGAACAAAAAGAGGACGAAAGGAACAAAAAGAGGACGAAAGGAACAAAAAGAGAACGAAAGGAACAAAAAGAGGACGAAAGGAACAAAAAGAGGCTTCGCGGCGTGTTGGGGCTGCTTCGTGGCGGCCTGCGCGTCGTCGCTGCAGGCTCATATGCGTGACAGGCGCGCATTCGCTTGTGCGCCTTCCGGGGCCCCAGCTCGTGCTTCACGCTCAGGATTTTATATTATTGGGGTCGCGCTTCGCGCTCCCTTGCTTACGGTCGCGCTGCGCGCTCCCGGGGGCTTCGCGGGGTTGTGCATGGGGTCGCGCTTCGCGCTCCCTTGTTTAAGGTCGCGCTGCGCCGCTCCCGGGGCTTCGCGGGGTTGTGCATGGGGTCGCGCTTCGCGCTCCCTTGTTTACGGTCGCGCTGCGCGCTCCCGGGGGCTTCGCGGGGTTATGCAGGGGGTCGCGCTTCGCGCTCCCTTATTTACGGTCTGGGGTCGCGCTTCGCGCTCCCTTGTTTACGGTCGCGCTGCGCGCTCCCGGGGCTTCGCGAGGTGAGCATGGGGTCGCGCTTCGCGCTCCCTTGGCTTCGCCCCTGAAAACTAATATCGCCCCTGAGTCTTGTCTCGAAGAAATGAAAACTGAAAACTAAAAGCGAGAGCAAAATATTTAAACGTAGGAAAAGCTCGTATAGGCCTACCAACGAAATTAGTCCCGAGCTCATATGAGAAAAATGATACCTATTTCTCAGGGAAAAGACGCTCCAACGACGGTGTTTCGAAAGGGATTCGACCTAAACTCTACAATTTCTTATAGCTTTTTTTCTCAGCTTTCTAACCATTATACTTTCATCTCCGATTTCGTGTCGCTTCGACCTCGTATAGGCCGAGGAAGACTAAACTAGAATCCACTTCAACTAGAGTTTGTCCATCGGAGTCAACTAACTAGTTATCCGCTTCTAGAGTGTGGTAGAAAACCGGCCCAGGACCAGGAGTTGAGAATGAAAGTGGTACTGGAAATGGCTGAACGTGCAAAGCGAGGTGGGAGTTTTAACTCGGCAATTTTGCGTTTTGTCTGTTGTTGTTGTTGTTGTTGTTGTTGTTGTTGTTGTTGTTGTTGTTGTTGTTGTTGTTGTTGTTGTTGTTGTTGTTGTAGTTGTTGTTGTTGTTGTTGTTGTTGTTGTTGTTGTTGTTGTTGTTGTTGTTGTTGTTGTTGTTGTTGTTGTTGTTGTTTTTGTTGTTGTTGTTGTTGGTGGTGGTGTTGGTGTTGGTATTGTTGTTGTTGTTGTTGTTGTTGTTGTTGTTGTTGTTGTTGTTGTTGTTGTTGTTGTTGTTGTTGTTGTTGTTGTTGTTGTTGGCTTGTTGTTGTTGTTGTTGTTGTTGTTGTTGTTGTTGTTGTTGTTGTTGTTGTTGTTGTTGTTGTTGTTGTTGTTGGTGGTTGTTGTTGTTGTTGTTGTTGTTGTTGTTGTTGTTGTTGTTGTTGTTGTTGTTGTTGTTGTTGTTGTTGGTGTTTTTGTTGTTGGTGTTGTTGTTGTTGTTGTTGTTGTTGTTGTTGTTGTTGTTGTTGTTGTTGTTGTTGTTGTTGTTGGTGTTGTTGTTGTAGCTGCACTGAGGGGTCTGAGGGGGTTGATTGTTTCTAGCCAAGATTACTTACTTGACCCGTCCCATACCGCAGTCAACCATCATGAAATCTCGTGCTTTTCTCTGAACGCGGTGCCTTGTTTTAATGGACGTTTTCTATTGTTGTTTAATTTTTTTAATGAAATATGATCTTTCAAAAACACAAAAAATTGGGTTATCTACGGGGATATTAAAAATTGAGGGTTCTATTACGATCAAGCTTACTTTCCGCGCTGTGGGTACTTTTCAGCCGAATGACCAATTGGTTTCAGACATAAGATAGCTGCCTAATTCTTATACTGATTGTAGTAATTGTCGTTGTACTATCACCTAACACAGAAAGTAAAAAAGAAATGGTATTTTTACATAGCAGTAGGTGCCTATAAATTAAGACATTTTAATAACAGTAATCCACAGTGTTTGTTCATTAATAACAGGTATTTATTCACGTATCCCACTGGCCTCTACACACAACATTTGTGTTGGTGGTATGATATATTGCTTCTCCGACAATACAGACAGTTTTCATACAGAAAATCAGGACTTTCTGATCCTCATTTACATTATGCGGACAGGGTGTATCATTTGTTTATTTATTTATTGTTATTTTAACAAATGCTGGACGCGTTTCCTCGTTTCACGCAGATTTGAATGACTAAATTAAATCTAAATTAATTTAAACGTGAAAAATAAAAAAAAGTAGTGGCTTTTTTTTCCAAAGTTTCTACTTTTTTCCCATCGAGGTGAAAATGCACTTTTTACTTTTCTTATCCTATTGGAAGGCTAATAACTATAGTGCCTACTGTAATCGGGGCTGAAATGTCCAATGGTCACAGTTTTTTTTAGTGTTCATTTCAGCCCTAATTTTGGAAAATTCAGATCATATGAGGCTTGAGTTATGAGTTCCTGACATTCAAACGCTTCGATATTCGAAATCCATCGCAAAAACGAAAAGGTTTATAAAAAAAAGGTCGTAAAAAAGCACCCTGTATTTTAAACATATTACCAAGCCCAAGGCATGACAACTCTTCACATTTTCTTTTCCTGGCAAGAAAAAAAAATGTACCTATTTGAATCGCTTTTCCCCTATCATTTAAATTTAGTTTCTCTAACTTATGTTATAGCTTCGAGTCAAATGTATTCCGCCAAGACGTAGCAAAACATACGTAGGAGTAAAAGATTGTATGCAGATATTTTTAATCGGTAAATGTTGGAAAATAAATGTCAAATTTGACACAACTACATGTTATCCGGAAGAAAATGTTGAACACTTTCCCTTTGTCAAAATGATAAGAATGGAAATGAGTAGATGAGGCTACTATGTGAAAGAAAATTAGAGGATGTGCCGTAACTCCTGAGTTATGTATTTTGAATGAAAATTAGTGGATGTGCCAAATTTCCTGTGATAATTTAAATAAAAATGTCCTGTAATATGTACTTCGAAAATAAAATAGTTGGTGTGTCATAACTCCTGTGTTAGTATTGCAGGCTTATTACTTTCAAAATACGTTTAATAGGTACAATAGAGTAAATAAATACTGCGTTTGACATCACGATTGTATCTAAGTAACATTCATGTAATATTTTGTATTGGGAATGGTTGTAATTAATAAGACTGCATTTAGCATCACGGATTGTATCTATGAGTAACATTCATGTAATATTTTGTATTGAGAACGGTTGTAATAATTGATCGAAAATTTCTAAGTAATGCAACCGTGCTTTGATACGGTTCTTCGTATTAATAACATTCGTAGGAATAATACTAATACCTACTGCTTTTTCGGGGAAAATTCAAGGTTATTTTAATGATGTTACGTCGTACTCTTTCAAATACACATCTCTTCGCTTATGCATTCTCACCCTAATTCACTCTCACATTTCGCGATTATGTTCGCGGATTTCGCGATTTTGTTCGCGGATTTGGCGATTATGTTCGCGGATTTGGCGATTATGATCGCGGATTTCGCGATCTTGTTCGCGGATTTTGCGATTATGTTCGTGGATTTGCCGATTATGTTCGCGGATTTCGCGATTATGTTCGCGGATTTCGCGATTTTGTTCGCGGATTTGGCGATTATGTTCGCGGATTTGGCGATTATGTTCGCGGATTTCGCGATTATGTTCGCGGATATGGCGATTTTGTTCGCGGATAAGAAAAGCGAAAATCTTCTTTCAAAAAATACCGTTAGGTACATAAAACTCGCGTTATTATGTACCCTGGTGGTGGATTCCAATAAAATATGGGGACTGTACTGACAAAATAATGTTCAGGCTTTGGTATGAAAGAGAAACCATTTTATTACATCTGCTGAATGGCTTAGAAATACTCTTGGATTTCTCAATAAGACACCAATTCTTTGTAGGCACGGTTGCCCATTTTGTCCAAACTACCTAAGGGGCGTATGTACTATCATCAAACGTCTAAATTCAACTAAGAGCTATAAGTAAGTACTCTGGAGTCAAGTTGACAAGATCTGAATAAGATCTCAGCCCGTCCTAGACTGCACAAAGGTGGCAGCTCTTCTTTTAACAGAATAAGAAGAAGACTTTTAACAGAATAAGAAGAAGAACGAATATAGCACAGGAAAAACTATTAGTAAGTCGTATAATGGAGTGACAAATTTCACAAAACCGTACGTGTTTGTATTCGTGGTGTATGCAAAATGATAAGTTTATATTCTTGTGTTGGTGGTATGATATATTGCTTCTCCGACAATACAGACAGTTTTCATACAGAAAATCAGGACTTTCTGATCCTCGTTTACATTACGTGGACAGGGTGTATCATTTGTTTATCTTTATTTTAACAAATGGACGCGTTTCCCCGCTTTACGTAGATTTGAATGATTAACCTAAACCTAAATTAATTAAAATAATTTTAAAAAATAAAGAACTAATGGCTACTTTATTTTTTTACCCAAGGTTTCTATTTTTTTTTTTTTTCCATCGCTGTGAAAATAGGTACACTTTTTATTTTCGGTATCCTATTGGAACGATAGCACCTACTGTAATTTTGCGGCTGAAATTTCCGATGGTCAGTTTTTTTTTTTTTAGTCTTCATTTCAGCCTTGATTTTGGAAAATTCAGATCATATGAGGTTTGGGTTATAAGATCCTGACATTTAAACGCTTCGATATTCGAAATCCTTCGCAAAAACGAAAAGGTTTATAAAAAAAGTCGTAAAAAATCACCCTGTATTTTAAACATATTACCAAGCCCAAGGCATGACAACTCTTCACATTTTCTTTTCCTGGCAAGAAAAAAAAATGTACCTATTTGAATCGCTTTTCCCCTATCATTTAAATTTAGTTTCTCTAACATAAGTTATAGCTTCGAGTCAAATGTATTCCACCAAGACGTAGCAAAACATACGTAGGAGTAAAGATTGTATGCAGATATTTTTAATCGGTAAATGTTGGAAAATAAATGTCAAATTTGACACAACTACATTTTATCCGGAAGAAAATGTTGAACACTTTCCCTTTGTCAAAATGATAAGAATGGAAATGAGTAGATGAGGCTACTATGTGAAAGAAAATTAGAGGATGTGCCAAATTCCCTGTGATAGTTTGAATGAAAATTAGTGAATGTTGCAAATTTTCTGTGATAGTTTGAAAGAAAATTCGTTACGTCCAGTAATACTTCGAAAATAAAATAGTGGGTGTGCCATAACTCCTGTGTAAATTTGAAATGACCTTTTTAGTGGATGTGCACCAGTACAATAGAGTAAATAAAGACTGCATTTAGCATCACGGATTGTATCTATGAGTAACATTCATGTAATATTTTGTATTGAGAACGGTTGTAATAATTGATCGAAAATTTCTAAGTAATGCAACCGTGCTTTGATACGGTTCTTCGTATTAATAACATTCGTAGGAATAATACTAATAATGCTTTTTCGGGGAAAATTCAAGGTTATTTAATGATGTTACGTTGTACTCTTTCAAATACACATCTCTTCGCTTATGCATTCTCACCCTAATTCACTCTCACCTTGGGTGAGAATTAGTATGAGTGAGTGAGTGAGTGAATCAGTCAGTCAGTCAGTCAGTTACACAAGGGGCTGTATATATTTAGGATTTGTTACGTGAAGACAAGACAAGTACCTATTTTCTATTTATTTTCAATCAATTTCACTTTTACAATCAACTTTTTATTTTAATGATTAGACATATCTAGAAACTAGAAACAAATCATTATAACTATTTCTATTTTGTCATTTATAAAATGTTGCATAGAGAAACTCACACAAAGGTTTCACAAATAGGCATAACCTCTAGGTGTCTGTTAGAAAGCGGGGACTGGTTTTTCAGGATGTCTGAGAATCTGTGTTATCTCTATGCTAGACTAAAAACTATGTAGGTAGTAAGGTAACCAATCACAGCTTGATAATTTTACTTTTGTCCGGCAAAGTGACTCAAAAGTTACAATAAGATTTGACCTACCTATAAAAATATATGTAAAAGATCAGTGATCTCATGCAAGTAAAAAAAACACTCGGGTAGGTAGGTACCTGAAAAAAAGTTTTGGCACTAAAAACTAATGAAAGTAGGTACTGTCTTTTCTTCCCATAGGATGAGGAAATTAAAAATCGGAATCGGACATTCATTCTGAAGAATCTGAAGTTTGACATGTTTGACCAATAAATCATTGATCAAGTCTCAATGAATGATCAAATCAATCGGTCCAGTACAAACCATCACTGTATCAATTATCAATCCTTCAGGCGAACTATTGTAACTACATATTTTCATTTGTCAATAAAAGTGACATAAGTTTCATTTCGAGACACATCAGTTGATTTCGCCCAAAGTTATCTGCAAGCATCTCTATAAAAGACTTCCAATTATAGTCACGTCGGACTCTCACCTCTCAATTTATATTTCCCAAGCCTCTCACTCGACACTCACCCTTCGCCTGAACGTAATCCAATATAGGTGGCACAATATTTTCATTTCAAAATATCAAAAACTCTCAACTTTCGCTCACTCCGTTAACTTTCCTTCCTATAAGGAAAAAGTCTGTCCTTGGACAGTTGAGGGTTTAAGTTTTAAACCCATCCGTGTTAAATTTAATCAGAGGAAATCGCCCAAGGGACAAGATCCATCAAAATTAGAAACTCCGAGGCTCCGTGATTATTTATTTTTAGAACATTGATAGCAATATTTTAAATTTTCACAAGCAGACTGTTGCCGATTGATATTTTCATGTTACTTTCCAGGAAGCGGAGCACAAAAAATAACTGATGAAAGTATATTTATACGAGTAAGTGGTATATTCTGTATTTGTGCTATAAATATCGGTTCGTCACCCAATTTCCAAGGTGCACTGAGCTTTAGGTATGATAAGAGTAAACTTACATGATAAGAGTAAACCATCCGTGTTAAATTTAATCAGAGGAAATCGCCCAAGGGACAAGATCCATCAAAATTAGAAACTCCGAGGCTCCGTGATTATTTATTGTTAGAACATTGATAGCAATATTTTCAATTTTCACAAGCAGACTGTTGCCGATTGATATTTTCATATTTCCAGGAAGGGGAGCACAAAAAATAACTGATGAAAGTATATTTATACGAGTAAGTGGTATATTCTGTATTTGTGTTAAAAATATCGGTTCGTCACCCAATTTCCAAGGTGCACTGAGCTTTAGGTATATGATAAGAGTAAACTTACATGAAAGTAGGTACCTACTTAAGAAGATATCAATCGTTCCTAGGAAGAAAGGCCTATGTTAGTTTAGTAGGAAACGTAAGGCCCTTTTTCCTGGAAACGATTCATATGTAGGAACAGATCTTTAAAAGATAAAAAGGATATTGAAGATTTTGCTGAATATACTCGTAGGTACATGAAGATTTTCGTAAGAAAGAGATTAGAATCAAGGAAATCGGCTTTTCCCTGCTTCCTCACCTTCAAACATTCAATTCGTGACCTTAACAAGTTCCTCTTTTACACGTCTATAATGAACAGAGTTTTATTTTGTTATTTAAAAACGTGCTTGGATTATAAAATGCATACCATTTTTTCTTTCTTTTTTTTCTGGGCAAAAATGATTTTTAAAACAAACATTTATCTATATAAAAAGACTTTGGATTATCGGATTTATAGCTTCTTAAGTTTTAACAACTCTTTTTTTCTCTCCTTTTCTTCAACCCCATTTAAGTGTTTGGAGTTTTCCTTTATTTTGGAAATTCTCTCACGCATTCAAATTAGATTTAAGGAGGTTGCAGCAGTTTAACGTTTAACCTTTTTTTCTTTAAAGATGTCTTTGCTTTCGCCTGCAGCAAGCAGCATCTGTTGGATGGGGTTCATCGCATCCCATAGCCTAGGGCAAGGAAAAGGCTTGCGATCGGAAACGACTTAAGAGTCTGTTCACATTAAAGATTCTTCTTTTTATTTCTTTTCGGATGCAATGTGAACAGCTTCATCACAGATAGGTATGTGTCCGGAAAAACACCAGAATGGACTTAGAAGTGGTAAATATTAACCACAACAATCAGTATGAAAGTGGCATAATTTTTTCGTAGTATTAGGTAAAACTTTGGTTATAAATATTTATTTCCTATATACAATTTTATTACGTATATTTAGTATACTTATCTTGAAATGTCTTGTATAGTAGGTATCTTGTTTTATTTTGTATTCTATTGTGCCAATAAATGAATAAAACATGGAATGTTAGTTTTATCTTGAACAAGTCACCTGCTTTATCTCCCTTAGATTGTCACATGTACGAGTATTTGTTCCTGGAGCAAAGTCCATAAGTGCAAGTTACGAGCCGGTCCGTAGCCCTTGTGTCGGATGAGATTAATATTGAAAATAAATATTGTTATAGCAGAAACCCCATGGACAAAACTTATTACATAAGTGGGGTATACTTTTAGAGTTTTTCCCTTGAACAAACATGGAGCTAAATGAAAAACTTGTTATCTTATTTATTATACACAAACAAGCCAAGGTACGAAACCTTCTCGAGAAAATTGACCTCTTTCTTTCTGAAACCTTTCAAATATTTTCCAGCCTCCGGGCGAAATGTGTAAATATAATACTATCATTTAAAATGTATTGAAGTAGCCGAGACTTGGCCGAACTGGTGCTAGGGTAACATTGAGCTTCCCCTGTTTAGACTTGACTTGTAAAATGTTATCCAAAGTTTATAAATAAATAAAAATCGAGGAGGGACGAAAGTCAACATGCAGGTGCCCTCCTTTCAATGGTCTATCATCAGGGAAATGAAGGACTATACCTGAAAGACGGTCAGTTTTGATCGAAAATCGAAACCATAGATTGAATTTTTGGTTAATCCCAGATTCTTACGATCATTGGTACCATTTCGTTGTTGTTTTTGGGAGCATAAAACGTTTCAAGCTTGTAAAATTCGTTTTCCCTCCTACCTACCTCCCAGACTTCTTATGATCAAAATGAATTTTTAATATCCAACCTACCTCCAGAAATACGAGTATGAGTTTTGTATGTTTCGTATGTAAAAGAATTTCCAATCCCACATTCTACAAACGAAACAAAACAATAAAAAAATCTTAGATGAAAAAAACAACGGAGTAAGAAAAAGTAAACTGTTGAGAGAAAATCAGAGAAAAATATTTAAATTATTTATGAAATTGAAAATTAGGTAGATTTCTTTCTTTTCGGGAAAAACACTAGAATGAGGGTAAATGGTGTGTTTTAGGGGAATATCCATTCTGGTGGAAACATAATATTTACATCATCAGCATCCTTCACTTTCTCCCTCAATACTTCGTATATCTTAAATCTTTCCCCCATCTTTTCAGCGCTTTTCTTATTAATTTGCCGAAATCCTTTTTCCTTGGGAGCCATTATGGCTAAGTGCTCCGTCATTCCGGGATATTCCGAGATACTTAGAAAGGAATGTGTTATCTATTATTTCCGAGACTTTAGCTAGCTAAATATTGATGAATTCAAAATTAGGTGCTACTAGGTTACAGGTTTATTGAATGACGAATAGGGTGTACAAGTTTACAACTTTAGCGTGATTTTAAAGTAGAATTCAAATCACAGTGGAGCCATAAACTTGGACTTGATTTTCAAATCTTCTGGGGGGAAAAAAATTACCTACATCTCACACATGTATTGTGCCATATCCTTGTGTGTCTCTCCCGAAACGAAGAATTTCGTAACTTCAAACCAAACTTAACCCAATTTATTTGTTTCGCTATCATTACATCATTATTCACTGGTTTCGAATAGCACAGAGTCCATAAAATTGATAACACTGTCAAATTGTAAATAACCGCTAACTTACGTGACGATAATTGGAACTTGAGACGTAAGTTGACCGAAGCCCGTTTCTGCACGTGCGAGTTTTCCGCAAATAACTTTCAAGAGTGCAATAATTAACGGGACGCTAATTTTGGTTGCCAAAACTCTCTAATAACTATGGGAAAGTAGATATAGATAGGTATCTTTACTTATTGTTTTCGGTCCTAATTTCAGCTAGCTAAAGTCTCGGAAATAATAGATAACACATTCCTTTCTAAGTATCTCGGAAAATCCCGGAATGACGAAGCACTTAGCCATAATGGCTCCCAAGGAAAAAGGATTTCGGCAAATTAATAAGAAAAGCGCTGAAAAGATGGGGAAAGATTTAAGATATACGAAGTATTGAGGGAGAAAGTGAAGGATGCTGATGATGTAAATATTATGTTTCCACCAGAATGGATATTGCTCGTTTTGCACTTGATAATAGTAAACACTTAATATTATGTATACGAATGCATGGATCAGTGTGTGTGAGAAAACTTAGGGGACATCGAAACAATCTTAAGGTGTGTCCAAACATAGTCGGCCAGCCGTCGATTGACGTCGATCCACAATTCCACACCGATTCACAATAAAAACACATCCATCGACGACCGTCGACTAAGTGTGGACGCACCCTTATACCGCCTGGTCACATTCAATAGTAGACAATACTTTAATTATTGACAATATATTGACAGTGTTGACAATAGGATGATGTAAATATTATGTTTCCACCAGAATGGATATTGCTCGTTTTGCACTTGATAATAGTAAACACTTAATATTATGTATACGAATACATGGATCAGTGTGTGTGAGAAAACTTGGGAGACATCGAAACAATCTTAAGGTGTGTCCAAACATAGTCGACCGGCCGTCGATTGACGTCGATCCACATCGATTCACAATAAAAACACATCCATCGACGACCGTCGACTATGTGTGGACGCACCCTTATACCGCCTGGTCACATTCAATAGTAGACAATACTGTAATAGATCAGTTGCGCTTACTTGGGTGATGTTTCAAAGTCATATTAGAGCAGGAAAAATGAGGACTGACGGAATTTTTCTTTTTCTTCTACGACTTCTAGATCCCGAGATAAATCGATTAAAAAAATGCCGGTAAATCGTGAACTTTGACGTCACGGCATACGCTCCCGTAGGCGATGACGTCACATCAAATGTCCCGAGCAAAGCTCCCTCGCAGGCAACGCATGAATGTGTTTATTAAATTACAATAGTAATAATAAAAGGTATAGTGGACGGACTATTGTATTCGCTTCGGTGTCGTCTGTCGGTCTGTCTGTCTGTCCCCGTAGAAGGACTTATCCAAACCTGGTCGACCTATATATCAAATTAAAGGTCTTTTTACCAGGAAAACGAAAGTGGTGGTGCAAATTTCGTCCAAAGAACCATAAAGCCAAAAAACTGTGTTTTTGGGGTATTTTTTTCCCATTATTAAACAAGTTCTCTTTAGCAGTTGGCTTCTAGATTTTCAGATTATCTGAAAATTTGGGCCTGTTCCCAAACTTTTCTCGATCTCTGTAACGTTCAGACTGTATGGGGGCATCAGGCAGAAGACCCAAGTCATAATTGCTAGCAAGTAAAGTAAAAGTTTAATTATTATGATTGAATGTGACCAGGCGGTATAAGGGTGCGTCCACACTTAGTCGACGGTCGTCGATGGATGTGTTTTTATTGTGAATCGGTGTGGAATTGTGGATCGACGTCAATCGACGGCTGGCCGACTATGTTTGGACACACCTTAAGATTGTTTCGATGTCCCCTAAGTTTTCTCACACACACTGATCCATGCATTCGTATACATAATATTAAGTGTTTACTATTATCAAGTGCAAAACGAGCAATATCCATTCTGGTGGAAACATAATATTTACATCATCAGCATCCTTCACTTTCTCCCTCAATACTTCGTATATCTTAAATCTTTCCCCCATCTTTTCAGCGCTTTTCTTATTAATTTGCCGAAATCCTTTTTCCTTGGGAGCCATTATGGCTAAGTGCTCCGTCATTCCGGGATATTCCGAGATACTTAGAAAGGAATGTGTTATCTATTATTTCCGAGACTTTAGCTAGCTAAATTTAGGACCGAAAACAATAAGTAAAGATACCTATCTATATCTACTTTCCCATAGTTATTAGAGAGTTTTGGCAACCAAAATTAGCGTCCCGTTAATTGTACTCTTCAAAGTTATTTGCGGAAAACTCGCACGTGCAGAAACGGGCTTCGGTCAACTTACGTCTCAAGTTCCAATTATCGTCACGTAAGTTAGCGGTGCAAAAACTGTACTAGGTATAATTATATAGAGTATGTGCCTATACTTCATACACTATTAGTATAGGGAAAGTGAAGAATAAAATTATGTTCTAATGATCATTGTACTTGCCCTGTACGCGTGAGACCTGGGTTCGATTCCCGATACGAATCTAATCAAACGGGCTTCTCGAGCGGTGCAAAAACTGTACTAGGTATATGTACTCGTATACTTCATACGCCTATACTTACGTGCCTATACTTCATACACTATTAGTATAAGGAAAGTGAATTATAAAATTATGTTCTAATGATCATTGTACTTGCCCTGTACGCGTGAGACCTGGGTTCGATTCCCGATACGAATTTAATCAAACGGGCTTCTCGGAACTTTTCCAGATTTCGGTGTCCTAGCGATTTCTCAGGAAATGTTGCACTTACTTGTGCACAATATTTGCGAAAACAAATTACCTTAGGTACCTACCTATTTATTTATGTTACACCTATTTTTTATTATTATTTTTTTAAAGACATTAATATTAATTTCCATGTGAATACAAACCTACACGGTAGGTGCATAATACAGGCACTAAATTTAATACTATTTGTGCTCTTATGAAAATAAAATATGAGTAGGTATGTAAGGTATTTAATAATTCTCTTGCAATGCTAGAAATGCGAACGACTAGGTAGGTACAAATATTTCAAAATTTTGAATAATTTACTTTATTTTTTGTTTATTTTTATATTTTGTCTTTTTATCATACCTATCTCGCATGTTTTCTCCAACCTTATTATTGTATAAAAATATTTCCTTGGATATACATATAGGTATATTAATGTAAATACGATACACCTATGTGGAAAATTCCCATTTTCTTCCTACAGGATGACGATTTTCCGTTTCTATTCCTGAAGATACTATTTTTATTTTTATGTAAGTACATACAATACTTATGCGAGAGCTTGTTTAGACTGCCGGGGTAAAGGGACTTTTCAGTCCTATTCGGGCAGGATAAGGAAAGTTTATTCTATTTTTAACATGACCCCACCCTGTAAAAAAAATACGTACATTGTGCATATATGTAGAAAAATATGAAATACCACGGTGTATTTTTCTCGCTCCCTTATGTATAGACCTACATACGAGTGTGACAATATATCTTATTGTAGGGTCGGTCTAATTTTTCTATAGAAAATTCTGAGTGGATTGCGTATACTCTTTTCTTGGGGGGGGGGGAAATGATTTTTCTCAAAGATTTGGGACCTTCACCCTTTTGTGTGAAGCGAATTGAACTGTGTTCCGACACCTAATTTTTGATCAAAGTATATTATTTAGAAAGCTGAGAAAACGAGCTTTCTAGTCCTTCACCCTTTTGTGTGAAAAGAAAAGCGAAAGTTGACCATTCATAAATATTATTTACATAGGTTGGTTACCTTGTGAAAGTTTCTTAGGCAATGTATGACCATAGCAAGGCCACGGTCGTTAGGGAAAACGCCAAGAAAATTGAATTACGAGCATCTAATACGAGTAGGCGGAGTAGGACAGTAGGTGCTTTGCAGTTTTTAAGAACATAGAATGGTAAAGTCACGGGCAAAATTTACAACTACTGAACCCCAAGTATGCAATCTCATGTTGCATTGTACCTAAGAACAAAAGTGTCCAAATGTAAGAAAAATATGAAGAAATAAGTCGAAAAATGGACCAAAATAATAATGGGGGTAGTATTTTATATGACGTGACAGATTTCCAATCAAGGTAAGGTATTTTTACCTTTTCGTTCTTTTATGACGAAATTTTTAAACCATGAGCTTTTGTTGAGCGTTCTTCCGGCATATCAGAGATCACATGTTAAACAATTGAACTTCTGAGCTTGAAATATTTTTCAAGTTTAACGCTTCATAAATTTCTAAGAGAGATTACCCATTCAACTTCTTTGAATTTCGAATTACAAACATTGTCAGGGGTTCACGTTTAAAAAGCGACAAGCGTGAAATAGAAGAGTTCACTGGGGATTTTTGTCGACCAGAAAAACAGTCTCTACGTATACCTCAACCCTCACTTTTTTTTGGTTTGACATTTTTTCACTTTTTTTCTCCTACTGAAAAAAAAAAAACTTTTAAGTAGTTATTTTTTTTTCCTTTCCTCTTTATTATATTTCACTTTTTCTCCCTTAATTCTTCTATATGGTTTTAAGAACAAGGGAAAAAAATCTAGAATAAACTCGAGTTGATATATCTTTCTGAAAAAGTCATTAAGGAAACTTTTATTTGTTCTTATGTCTCAGGAAAACAGGACTTTCAAAATTGGGCTTTTCAGGAATCCATTTGGAATTCTAAACTCTTCTTTTCCGGAAAAAAAAACATAAGTGATTTTCCCAGCTGTGGTGTTGTTTTCCTAAGGAAGAGATCCAGATTTTTTTTTTTTTTTTTTTTTTTTTTTTTTTATTCCCCGGTGGGGGGTTTTTTTCCTAAGGAAAGAATCCAATTTTTTTTTTTTTTTTTTTTTTTTTTTTTAATGACACATTGCAACAAGAATGTTTGCGAAATGAATATATCAACAAATAGACAATATTTTATGCCAAAATTGACAAACACCTATAGATACTATACCCTTTTTCGACAGTCTCAAAAGAACACTAAACTTACATGGGTGGATATTGCAATTTTCTTATCCCTTAATTATAAGGAAAGGGGCAAATTCTTTTCGAGTTCACTATAATTTTTTTTTTTTTTTTTTTAATGACACATTGCAACAAGAATGTTTGCGAAATGAATATATATCAACAAATAGACAATATTTTATGCCAAAAACACCTATAGATACTATACAGTATACCCTCTTTCGACAGTCTCAAAAGAACACTAAACTTACATGGATGGATATTGCAATTTTCTTATCCCTTAATTATAAGGAAAGGGGCAAATTCTTTTCGAGCTCACTATAAGAGCCTGACAGAGGCGGTATACTTCTACCTACACAAGAATACCTGTACATTATTCTGTGTACTCAGGTGAAGATTTTTCAGATAAAGGTGGATGAATGTTATTAAGTTTCAGCTTCATCATAGGTATCATAATCTGAATTGAAGTATGAAATATTCCGAAACAAAAAAAAACATTCAGTGTGAGAAGAAACAACGGCAAGATCAAATTAACTCTCAGCGCGAACGACATGCTCATAAGCATTGATAAAGCGCTTAAGAGAGGGAAAAAAATGTTTATGATGAAAAAGAGAGAGAAAAGGAAGACGTCAAATAGAGAAGAGTGGAGAGCTTCTTACCAATCTTAGGATTGATTTTCATGATGATGAGGATCAGGAGAACTTTTGTGCTAAGAATTAAATCCCTTGACTTTCCTAGTCGATTGAAGATCTATAACCTGTCAATAAGAAGTGATTTACTGACAAGCAAAACTGTTGATAGGAGAACCTATCCCATAAGAGCAGTTACAATTTATTCTGTCCTAAAGGAAGAAGAAGACGAGGAGGCGAAAGAAGAAGTGAAGTCTAAATATATCAAGAAACTTTGGACTTTTTCTTTGGTTAAAACTTTTCCCAAACTTGCCCAAACCCCAACATACAAATATAAATACACTTTAATTTTTTAGATATGGTATTTCACTGAATAAAATATAGGAATACAGAGAAAAAAACTTTACAAAACAATTTTATTTGGACTTTAAACTTCAACATGTCAAAAATGTTGACGAAATTTTTTATGCTTCTCCTTTTACCCTCTTTTTTTCTCAATTTATGAATAAATAAATAAAAAGATTTTCTTCAAAGCTCCAAAAACTTTTCTGTAGTGAATGTTTTTTTTTTTTTTTCATATTCATTCAATAATTCGAATCAAATGGTATTTTCAATAATATTGAAATATATAAAAATATAGATTTGAGAGGAAAAGGAATGAAACTTGGACAGAAAAGTCACTACAACACTTGGAAATCCTTTCTAATTTTTGCTAAAATTCTTTGATCCCAATTTCCGGAAATCGAGACTTGAAACTGATTTTTATATGTGTACCTAAAAGTTATTGATAAGTATTTTGATTTTCGTTGTGACTTAATTGTTAACTCCCAACTTGAATTTAAAAGGTATCATGATATCATGAAAGTTCTACTAACAGTTACTAACTTATAATAAGTGCTTCGAATTTGACTCATTTTAACTGAGAAACATAAAAATCATCTCTTTTTAGACAATTTTGCATTATTTTAGATCACCTGTCTGCTTGACTCAAATGGTATTTTGATACGCTTTAACGAAAAGTTCGTCCGATTTAACGAAATTTGGTAAGAGAGTCCTACACATGTAAATGAAACATAATTGACCGAAATCATTTTAGCTTCCTGAATTCTCCTAAAAAAATTGAGAGGTAAAAAAGTCCTAAGCCTAATCGTCTGAAATTTCATAAATCTGAATCCACAATACCCAAGAGATGCGAATTTTGCTCAAGGGTCATCAATCTTATTGCATGGAAAAGTTTTAATTAGAGGTAAAAATGTCCCTAATTATACGTACCTACTTTTAGAAATCTACTCTATATTTTATCTGACTTGGACCTTGGACGTCCAATCCCAACGTAGGAACAACCCAATAATATAAAATAATTAAAATGGTGCAACCCAAAACAATAAGGCTACCTAGTTTACCCCAAAATTTCATACCTATTTAATATCAATCTGATTTGAATAATGGGAAAACCAGGCTGAATAGAAGACACATTATGAATAATTGTGAGGTAAGTAGGTACACAAACAGGTAGGTACTATCTGAGATAGAATAAGATGTGCATACCTACTTATGGGTCAGTTATTACCAATTCTTATTCAATTGTAAAATAAAGGTGGATGAATGTTATTAAGTTTCAGCTTCATCATAGGTATCATAATCTGAATTGAAGTATGAAATATTCCGAAACAAAAAAACATTCAGTGTGAGAAGAAACCACGGCAAGATCAAATTAACTCTCAGCGCGAACGACATGCTCTTAAGCATTGGGTAAAGCGCTTAAGAGAGAGAAAAAAAATGTTTATATAATGAAAAAGAGTCTAGTTAAAAAATTAGTGGATGTGCCAAGTGCCATAAATACCAACATTTTAAATTCGGACAGAGAAAAGTAGAGAGGAGTTTTAGTGGACTTCACGGAAGTACTAAATTTTACAATGCCTCCAGAACAGAAAAGATATAAAGAATTACATTTTCCGAAACACGATGAAAAACCCTACCATTAGAGGCTTCACACTCTTGGTGGATGTGTCTGAAGCCCGAACTAGGACAAAATTGGAAATTCTGCAAAATTTCTTTGGATTTTATCAGCAATCCTAGAAAAACAAATAGGTAACTGTTAAGGTGTGTCCACACATCGATCGCCGGTCATCGACTATGTGTGGACACACCTTTCGGGCCGTCGTACATTCGAAACGTAGACGCGCGACTTTTAGAAGCGAGGCTAATATTACGCGTAACTAAAGCCGTTTACGGGTCTTGGAGTACACTTTTATTTTCACTTTCCGATCTTTCTCCTGGTGTTTGCACAACGGCCCCCGCGCTTGGAAAACTTGTACACGAGTTTCAATTTTCATACACATGTAATAATTAAACTTTTACTTTACTTGCTAGCAATTATGACTTAGGTCTTCTGCCTGATGCCCCCATACAGTCTGAACGTTACAGAGATCGAGAAAAGTTTGGGAACAGGCCCAAATCTTCAGATAATCTGAAAATTTAGAAGCCAACTGCTAAAGAGAACTTGTTTCTTAATGGGAAAAGAAATAATTTTATTTGTTTTAAGCATAAAAGCTCGTTCCTCGATTGATATAATATTCGAAATTCAAAGAAGTTGAATGGGTAATCTCTCTTAGAAATTTATGAAGCGTTAAACTTGAAAAATATTTCAAGCTCAGAAGTTCGATTGTTTAACATGTGATCTCTGATATGCCGGAAGAACGCTCAACAAAAGCTCGTGGTTTAAAAATTTCGTCATAAAAGAACGAAAAGGTAAAAATACCTTACCTTGATTGGAAATCTGTCACGTCATATAAAATACTACCCCAGAAACACATTTCGTGTAAAATAATAACGACAAGAGTCAGGTTCAGCCACTTAACCAAGAGGTGTTCAGGGTGGAAAAAAGCTGTCAAATTTGGTTTTCATCAATGTCTGACTTGTTTTCTTCAACTTGTCTTCTAAATGTTGCACTCAGTGCGTTCGAATGTATTGATCTTTGTTTACTGTCAGCAAATCAGAATATATCTTAAAGTTTGAGGGGTAAACATAAACAGGAATCATTAGTTCCATGATTTTTTTCTCAATAAATTCAATCAAATGGAAACAGACTTGAAGGATCAAAAAGGTTCCCATTGAGTTTTCATTGTGAAATGCAATGACGTGCAACCAAATAATTGTGTATGGTCAATGGTTTTTTTGGGGACAGAATCCTATTATTATTTTGTCGAGCAGTTCGAGCACTGTGAGAAGTATTGTTACCCCCAATAAGAGGAAATAAATGAGAGTATGTCAGTGAAAAATTTACTGTCTACTGAATTTGTAAGTTGTTGGATTTTCCCTTCTTTTCAATCAGTAGGTACTTGGTTTTAAACAAGGTCAATAAAATCAAGTTGATTTGTATTCCCTATTCTGTTTTATGTAGACAAAGTCTATTTATTAGGAGGAAAACATTTTGTATCTCATGATAATACAGTAATTCATACGTAGGCTTGCCAAATATCCAAAATGTCGATTCGAACGTCCACCGTTACTAGTGGGACTCAAAAACCCATAAGCTTTCTGAGAGTACCATGTTTAAAGTTACTCCGCCATGTTCTGACGTCAAAAATATTCGTACCTATATCACACCAGGACTCAAATGACCGAAATATTACTTTTTTTGTGTGAAAGCGTTGCGAAGAAAAAGTTCGCGTAAAGTTGAGATGAAATTTATTCATATCTATTTCTGAATGACGTGCTAATGACTCTATGTGCAATCAACGCATGGTATCAGAACTCTGACTGGGGGACGATAATTCATGCCTTTCCATCATTAGTTCCTATTTGTTTTTACTCATCGTAGTTTAAAAGTTAAGTCTTTCAATTTATATTCGAAAATTTCCCCCGTTTTTGAATATATTCCATTTCATGAAAATTCTGACGATTTTCTGAGCTTATCACTCTTATCAGAAACGATTCCGTCAACTCTGTGCGATCAAAGATAACAATTTTAAAAATTTCAACGTTCCTCGCTGCTATTCATTGGATTTATGAATAAATAGATTTGTAAATTTATGATTAGGGTGAATTTTAACGCTGCTCTCTGTAAGGAGAAAGAGTTGCCAGAAGTTATTTACAATTTGACAGTGTTATCAATTTTATGGACTCTGTGCTATTCGAAACCAGTGAATAATGATGTAATGATAGCGAAACAAATAAATTGGGTTAAGTTTGGTTTGAAGTTACGAAATTCTTCGTTTCGGGAGAGACACACAAGGATATGGCACAATACATGTGTGAGATGTAGGTAATTTTTTTCCCCCCAGAAGATTTGAAAATCAAGTCCAAGTTTATGGCTCCACTGTGATTTGAATTCTACTTTAAAATCACGCTAAAGTTGTAAACTTGTACACCCTATTCGTCATTCAATAAACCTGTAACCTAGTAGCACCTAATTTTGAATTCATCAATTTTGTATGCATTCACCTATTGTTAACAACCTGAAAACCCCCCTAAAACACACCATTTACTCTCGTTCTAGTGTTTTTCCCGAAAAGAAAGAAATCTACTTAATTTTCAATTTCATAAATAATTTAAATATTTTTCTCTGATTTTCTCCCAACAGTTTACCTTTTCTTACTCCGTTGTTTTTTTCATCTAAGATTTTTTTATTGTTTTGTTTCGTTTGTAGAATGTGGGATTGGAAATTCTTTTACATACGAAACATACAAAACTCATACTCGTATTTCTGGAGGTAGGTTGGATATTAAAAATTCATTTTGATCATAAGAAGTCTGGGAGGTAGGTAGGAGGGAAAACGAATTTTACAAGCTTGAAACGTTTTATGCTCCCAAAAACAACAACGAAATGGTACCAATGATCGTAAGAATCTGGGATTAACCAAAAATTCAATCTATGGTTTCGATTTTCGATCAAAACTGACCATTTTACAAGCTTGAAACGTTTTATGCTCCCAAAAACAACAACGAAATGGTACCAATGATCGTAAGAATCTGGGATTAACCAAAAATTTAATCTTTGGTTTCAATTTTCGATCAAAACTGACATAGAATATAATATACCCTGCTTATACTGCCAGAATGGAACTGAAAAGTCCCTTTACTCCTGCAGTATAAACAAGGTCTTATGTATTTCGTATTCTTTTAGTCTTTTCTTTTCTTCTTCGTCCTTCACCCTTTTGTGTGAAAAGAAAAGCGAAAGTTGACCATTCATAAATATTATTTACATAGGTTGGTTACCTTGTGAAAGTTTCTTTAGGCAATGTGTATGACCATAGCAAGACAACGGTCGTTAGGGAAAACGCCAAGAAAATTGAATTACGAGCATCTAATACGAGTAGGCGGAGTAGGTGCTTTGCAGTTTTTAAGAACATAGAATGGTAAAGTCACCTGCAAAATTTACAACTACTGAACCCCAAGTATGCAATCTCATGTTGCATTGTACCTAAGAACAAAAGGGTCCAAATGTAAGAAAAATATGAAGAAATAAGTCGAAAAATCGATCAAAATAATAATGAACCAAAACAGTCAGAAAATGGGTAGGTATTTACATTTACTTACCTTGAGATATGAATAAACTAAACACAGCTAAAATATTGCACAGCGCCACCATTTCTTCTGCTGATTAAAAATCTTCGATCACTTGATAGGCTTTTAATTAGGGCAGAAAAGCTTCATTTACTTGACGAGAAAAATGGCTACATTTAACTTTTGGCTTGATTAAAAAAAAGCTGGTATTGTTGGCTTACTATTAGAAAAGTTAATTTTGCTTGACGAACTTTTTTGTGGACAGAAAATCAGAATTGTATTTTACGATGTGGATTGGGTATTGGTATCTTGAAGCAGACTATAATCCTCCTCATGGTAATAAAGAGGGATAGAATCAAGGTTGGACACATGTACAGACACAATGACTTTATGATTTCCATCTTGGTGGGCAAAAGCGAAGGATCACAACCAAGGGGAGAAAAGTTAATTTTGCTTGACGAACTTTTTTGTGGACAGAAAATCAGAATTGTATTTTACGATGTGGATTGGGTATTGGTATCTTGAATCAGACTATAATCCTCCTCATGGTAATAAAGAGGGATAGGATCAAGGTTGGACACATGTACAGACACAATGACTTTATGATTTCCATCTTGGAGGGCAAAAGAGAAGGATCACAACCAAGGGGTAGACCTCGTTTGAGGTGCATCAACCAGATTGTGAAGTATTCCGGATCCAACTCTTACACGGAAATGAAAAGGAAGATTTTACTTCTATTCAAAAAACTTAAAACTCGAAGATTTCTACTCGTATGTTTTGTTCGTTTTTCTTTAACTTTGTTATTCTTGTCGTCAAGGATCATCAGAAAAACGAAAGTTGTGGCAGTTCCGTTGATGTCAGAACTGACAAACACCTATCGTCAAAAACTGTAGTACCTATCGGCCAAAATCATTGATTAGATTTCTCTATTTCAATGACACAATCAATCACAAGAATGGGCGTTCAAGTTGATAGACCTGTTTGATTTGCGGGTCACTCACAAAAGCTAATGTCATCGTGAAAACCTCAAACTCATTTAGGGTGGAAATCTCAAGTACTACAAAGATAGAGGATAATGTGTCACCACTTGCCCGAAAACCGGATTCAATTTGTTAAATAAATAATAATACTTTCTCTAAATTTAACTGGAAATTTCTCGCATTTAAGAAAGCTTATCACGTAAATTTTTAAAAATAAAATCCTTGGAAGAAAAAAAAATACGAGAGGGTAAAGTTGTTGAAAAAATAAAGAAAAAGGAAAATAGTACGAAAAGAAGAAAAAAAGTAAGGATCTCTGGGGGAATTAAAAACTAAAATTGGGCATCAACACTGGTACACAAACAAAATGCTTATACTTTACCGGAGTTTACCCATAAGTTTGAACTCTTTGTCGCAAAGTTTCGTTCTTTGTATTTGTTTTAAATGTAATGAAAAAAGGTAATAAAAGTTTTCCTTGGTCGTGATATCTACGAGTATTACCTACGGAATCAGCTAGTCCCTCAACATTCGTTCTTTGTATTTGTTTTAAATGTAATGAAAAAAGGTAATAAAAGTTTTCCTTGGTCGTGATATCTACGAGTATTACCTACGGAAATAGCTAGTCCCTTAACAAATGTCCTCTATTTCACAACACCGTTGACCAATAAATATAAACCTTCGATCACTCCACAAAAATATCTAGCACTATTTGTTCTCTTGAATTGGCTAATCCGTGACGGTATTTTCGTTGATTTTTAGGATGCTCCTAAATTTCCGTATGGTTACTACTCATATTTGAGAAAAGAGATCTAATAGGTAAAAAGGGATCAGCTAATTACAATCGAAAAGCTTGCACAACGTTGAATTACATTATAGTCTTAGGAGCATCTCCGTCAAAAGAGATGAAATTACAAATTTTTCTTCTACAGACAATGTCAACATTCTGTTTGTTCTTGGCAGGTTGA
>NW_007378085.1:154552-175275 GCF_000475195.1 Diaphorina citri | reverse complement strand
AACATTTAATATTGTATTGTTTCAAAATTTAAATCTTTAAAAATGACAATTTTTCTTAACTTGTAAGGCGCACTCTTGCGGAGCAAATACATTCACCACCATCACAGCAACCCTCAGAAAGAATCAAGAACCTGTTGTCACAATTTTTACAGGGCTAATTAGTTCGACGGTCAAACAACAAACGTACAAACGAAAAAACACTTTTAACAACACCTAATTAAAAAGTTTACGATCTCCTACTAGAACAATTAAGAATTTTATATTCCAAACAATATTTTTTGATGACTTTTATTTTTGGTTGACATCATACTGAGATTTGGTATTGACACATTTTTCATTCGTTGTTTTAATGGTCGGACGGTAATTATGAGGTTTTTATTGGTTTCATAAAAAAATATTATTGAAGGGGGAAAATGCTTCTTACGTTCTTAGAGCGGTGAATTTAATGGCTTAAAAAAAAAAAAAAAAAAAAATATTATTGAAGGGGGAAAATGCTTCTTACGTTCTTAGAGCGGTGAATTTAATGGCTTATTTTTTATGGTGCATTTTCGTAGTTGTTTTTTTTTTTCGAGGGGATGTTAAGTTTGTTGGTGACATTTCGAGGCTGAGATTGGAAGTGAAATAATGTCTATTGTTCCGATAGCCCGTTAAATGCACCGGATCGCAATGGATCTCTGAAGTTGAGCAAAGTTGCGCGTGGTTTGTTTTCGGATGGGTGACTATCGCGGGCTGCATAGATGCTAGCTTTTCCCGGTCTTAATCATACAGGGTGAGGTCAATGTGAGAAGGGGGGGTAGCATGTCGCCGAATGGAGGGTAACACCCCCGTCCCTAAAACCCTTAGGAGTTATAGAGTGACGTTAAATCCCTTCTTCTTTTTCTTCACCTTTTCCCGTGTACAGACGGGGTCGGCGTTTTTCGTCAGCCTCTCAATCAGCCATAACCAGGGTGATCGCTTTGGGCTGACATTTGGTTTTGGCTACAAATTTTACGGGGTGTTTATGTTTTTTTTTTCCAATCCCCCTGTTTGTCTTACTGTTTACCATCTATTTGGCCAGGTACTATGGTCACATGTGGCGACATGTGTTTCGAAAGTTGGCTGTGTACAAGAAAGGAGAGGAAACGATCAAACAGCCTGTGTATGTTGGTGATGTAGCTGCCGCTATCGTTGCTGCCTGCAAGGACCCCGATGCTGCAGGCAAAATCTACCAGGCAGTAGGGTAGGTATTTTGCAGGTTTAATCTCTCATATTCAATTATTTTACGGGTGGATGCCCTTCCCTCTCAACCTTTGCTATTTCTTTAGCAAGGGAAATTCAGGCTGGTATACTCCCTGTTTATAGTCCTCCAGCGAGACTAAGCTGGTCTACTCACTGTTTAAGGTCCCCCAGCCAGACCAGGGACGAGAAAAAAAAAGTGACGTTAAATCCCTATCAAACAAAAAGTATTGAAAGTTTCTACAAGGACTAGGAGTCCTTTTGGAAAAAAAAGGCTTCGATAAAGATAAAGTCGACATTAAGGACCCAGTAAAAATTTCGGAAGCCAGCCTAGTTAGCTTAGTTGGTAGTGCGTCTGCCTTGTAAGCGCTAGGCCGCGGGTTCGATTCCCGCCCGGGGCGGATTTTATCCTGATGGGATAATGTTCGTTCTCGGAACGGCTGGCTTTCTCCTATCCTGTCTTCCTTCTCTCTTCGATTTCGGGACTATAAGACCATAGCAGTTACAGTTCCCTCTGTCAAACCTCTTAAAAAAAAAATCAATTTGAACTTCACACAAGTTTTTTTTTTTTTAATCCCTGCCTGGCAAGTATGGTGGTTTTTGTAGCAATTAAGGTAAAAACACACTACTCATGACCTCACGTGAGCTAATGGGGAGTCAGAAAGATGTAGTTCAAAGTGTTCTCATAATATTGTAGGTACTTTCGTTCAGGACAGCCACACTACTATCACGCCACGTGAGCTTAGCTTTACTGTATGCCTTGGTCCCCAGAATATGTCATATAAGACTGCGGGGGGACTTTTCAGTCCTGTCCCAGCAGGATAAACAAGGTATATTCTATTCTACTTTTGTCATTTACAAAGACGTCATTTTGATATCAAAACATGTGCGAACCCACATCCCCCATACTTACATATGTACACAACTTCCATATTTAATTATTTACCTATGTAGAGGTAATTTCGTTCAGGACAGCTACACTACTATCACGCCACGTGAGCTTAGCTTTACTGTATGTCTTGGTCCCCAGAATATGTCAAAACATATAAGACTGCGGGGGGACTTTTCAGTCCTGTTCCAGCAGGATAAACAAGGTATATTCTATTCTACTTTTATCATTTACAAAGACGTCATTTTGATATCAAAACATGTGCGAACCCACATCCCCCATACTTATGTACACAACTTCCATATTTAATGTCATTCCAAAAACCACTATGTCATTCCCCACTACTTATTTTTTAACCCATCAAATATACGAGACCTTGTTTAGACTGCTGGGGTAAAGGGACTTTTCAGTCCTATTCGGGCAGGATAAACAAGGTATATTCTATTCTATTTAATTATTTACCCATGTAATGTAATTTTATTATAATATTTGATACATACCGAAGGCGCTATCTACTGGTCGGAACTCCTAGACTGGTTCATTGTGGTGATGAAGAAAGGAGAGCCCGGGATTTACGGGTACTATCGATACGATTTAAGATACGATCCCGTTATGCCACTCAAGCTTGTCATCAATGGATTATTCCCGGGATATCCCATGGGACATTTGACTCCGGAACGGGTCGAGAGGGTAAGTAATCGTAAGAGCACGGCGGAAATCTGGAGGCGGTGGGTTCGAGTCCAAAGTCAAGTCACTAAAAATTTTAGCGTAGTATGTTAAGCGTGGAGAACGACATTTGTGACAAGCAATTATTCTCAGCACAATTGAAATCCCTTTTATAAAGAAAGTAAAAGCTAACGTAAGTATCGTATTCTTGAAGTATCGTTATTATGTTTAAAGGCGGTCTCTTTCTCTGATCCCTTACATTGTGCCCGATGCCGTCCTCCATTTTAATTTTAGGACTAAGAGCACTAGCAAGTTATCGTATAAGTTTATCGTATTGTGAAAGTACATACTAACATTATATTTTAGCTCTATAAATGTATTGGCCCAAACCCCGATATTGGGTCTACCTACTCTGGGGGGGGTGGATAAATATCCTTGTAAATACCCAACTTTTCATTTATCCATCCTACTGGAAATGTTCTGTTTACCATTACCAAATATAAATAAAAAAGTATTTGTCTCAAAAAAAATCATCGTAAGACGGGAATGCGCATCCCTTGTAAGGTTGTAAGTGCTAGTTCGATTCCTACCCGGCCAAGCTTTTTATCCTAAACAGATAAGGGTTTCGTTCTCGGAACGGCTGGTTTTCTCCCATACTGTATTCCTTTTCTCTTCGATTTTTGGACAATAAGATTTCCCCTTGATAAAGATATAACAAAGATTGGTGCGAAGAGCCATTCAACTTGTAATTTTTTTTTGTAACCAAAAAACCAAATGTCAGCCCAAAGCAATCAGCAATCACCCCTATCTTTGGATTATTGAGAGGCTTGTCAAAAAACGCCGACCCCTTCTGGAACACAGGAAGAAGGCGAAGAAGCTTGCATGGCTTCATATTTGGATCCCCCCATTCAGGTCGTCTTATATTCGTCCGAATATTCATATACCTATTGGTCCGATTTCATTCCAGGAGTGTCACACAGACATCTTCCGTAAGAACCTCCCCACACTGGAAGACCTGGGAGTGACGCTTACTCACATTGAAGACCAAGCTCCCTGGGAACTCAGACCTATGGCTGCCTATCATATTACGAGGATGAGATTGGAAGAGTTTGAGAACCCGTTGCCCGCCCAACCCTGTGCCGATGTAAACTGGGTGTACTCCAGCACCACCCTGTATAGTATATGACGGCGTCGTCCCGGTCTCCCCTCCCTCCCTCCCTCAAAGGTACATAGATCATCGGATTTTTTTTTTTTTTTTTTTTTTAATACTACTTAAAACTTCACAGACAGGACAGAGTATTATGAAGACATACCAACCAATCTACTGATTGATCAATATGATGATGAAGATAGGAAAAAGGCAAATGTGAAGATAAAGATAAAAGGCCATCAAATATAAATGAGGGGAGACGAGAAGAGAATCCTATGAGGGAAAACGGGTTTTATTATCGCTCGATGTGTAATAACAAGTGGGGGGAAAAACAATGAAAACATGCTTTTATCATCCAAAATTCAAAATTTTTGATGGAATATAATATCTATCCAATTGCCATTCAAAATAAAGAAATGTACCGAGTTTCACGTGAATCCGTTCGGTAAAAATCACTCAAAAGGTACAAGATTTGACCCACATAGAACTCGAGTTAAACAAAGGTACTTAAGTAAGTATGTAAAAACCTTGTACGTGCTATTTTACGTTACCATTAGACCGACCAAAACATGCTTTGATGGCATTTTTATTAGTATAAGTAATATATGACTTTGATGGCAGTATACAACACACCTTTGAATTACTATGTTATCAATATCGCTATAGTAGTTAATTTCACTGTATAAATAAATTTATTATTTGTTTAAAACAACCAATTTTTTTCTTTCTATTCTTTGTTTTCTGGCTCTTGAAACTTGAAAGGAATTTTCCTTGCTGTTTAAAGGGAAAATTTTTCAAAAGAGACGCAAATAAATTGAAAATCCCTTTTTACAGTTTTAATCTTTACGTATGAGGTAAATTTTATTTTAAAATAAAAAGTCAATTCTCTATACACGTAAACACAAGTAGGCAGGCACTTATTTTATACATCACTAGTGGTAAAGGTAATAATATTAGTGAACATATCTACAAATTCAAAATGACAAAAGGTAGTCACTATTCAAGCGTTCTAGTTCAGAAAGACTTCCTGACTATAAGAACTGGAAAGCTGTTTTCCCTTCGTCCAAGTCAACAGAAAATCCTAGAAAAATTAACACTGAAAACAACACTCTGTACAATTTATTATGGGGAAGCAAAGTAGGTAAACGTCCTATGAATTTCACAATGTTCACTCTAGAATACGTATCATGAAACTACCCTGAGGTATTTTTTATTCATTACATTTTTTTAAATGCATATATATTCAACAAACATTTTTATGAAAGAAATTATGCATTAAAAATTTAATGAAAATGTTCATAAAACTCTGATGTAGGTTGGTTACTTGTAGGTAGCTACTATACTGACAAAAGGAAAAAGAACGAGGAACAATAAATAAGAGTGCTTATTTATACTGCTCACATAGGACTGAAAAGTCCCTTTACTCCAGCAGTAGGCTACTACTATTATTGTGGTCAAACTCTCAAATTATATTGAGGGGGAAAAAATCGTAATTTGTCAAAATTGGAGGAAAAACCACGCAAAGTCAGCAGGGATAGCACATTGAATGCTCCAGTTCCCAGTGGATTATTGAAGTTAAGCAACATTGCGCGTGGTTAGTACACGGATGGGTGACCGTCTGGTCAATCGCGTGTTGGCTTTTCCCAGCCTTTCTCAGGCTGGGTGAGGTGGGTAGCTTGTCGCCCAATAGAGGGTAAAACTCGGTCACTATAAACCTTAGCAGTTATTCAGTGACATCAAACCTCTATCAAGCAAAGGAGGAGCCAGCCAAGTTAGCTTGGAAGGTAGCGCGCCTGCTTTGTTAGCGCTAGGTCGCGGGTTCGATCCCCCGGGCGACCTTTATCCTAAACAGATGAGGTTCGTTCTCGGAACGGCTGGCTCCTATCTTGTCCTCTTTTCGATTTCCGGACGATAAGATCTCCGTTCTTAGAGCCCGTTCCTACTTGCGAGTTTCATCCGATTTTTTTCCGAATGACACACAATATTTCTGTAGGCAATGTAATTTAAATGAGACTGTTCCCACTACACACGACACGATTTTTTTCCAAACGAGAAGTGGGAACGGGCTCTTTTACAGTTCCCGTTATCAAACCTCTTTAAAAGGACTGTCAAAACCCTTAGTTAATCAGGACAGAACTGTCTAAAACTCAAAATTCATCAGGACAGAACTGTCTAAAACTCAAAATTCATCAGGACAGAACTGTCCAAAACTCAAGGTTTATCAGAACAGGACTGTCCGTTCATATCAGTTTACGGCTGAATATCTATCCGTCATATCAGGTTGATACTCGTACTAATAAAGAACTCATAGAACAGATCTATGAAACTCTCATTAACATTGACAATCTTCGTCATGGACATAAACAGGAAGAAAACGAAAATTGAGAGAGCAATAAAAAATCCCATTACAAAATCGAGTTTGAAAAAAGTACTAAAATTTATTTCATAAGAACAAATTAGTCATAAATTACTTTCTCCTAGCAATTCTTTTACTCTCTTTCGTTATCCATCTTTCTCTCCCAATGTCTCCCTGCCTAAACCGAAGCTCTCGCTCTCTCGCTTTTTTCCTTTCAAAAATGTCTAAAACTTATATACTTTTTGATATTTCCAGCGTTTTGAATAAATGCCAAGTTGGAGGAAAAAGAAGGAAAAAAAGGGAATAGGATCTGAAAGACGAGAGACGAAAGTTAAATAAATATGTCTAGGGAGGGGGAGCTTACCTTTCAAAAATGTCTAAAACTTATATACTTTTTGATATTTCCAGCGTTTTGAATAAATGCCAAGTTGGAGGAAAAAGAAGGAAAAAAGGGAATAGGATCTGAAAGACGAGAGACGAAAGTTAAATAAATATGTCTAGCGAGGGGAGAGCTTGGGAAGAAAATGCAGCTTTTCCTTTGTACACAGCTAAACAGGATGTTGGGAAAGTCTATGATGAAAGCTCTCTCGTAGACTACGCCTACATGGGATTTGGAAAACTTATTGTTATAGCAGGATAAACCGAGTATAGCAGAGATTTGTCTCATGATATTATATGCTAATCATAAAGACATTGCGGGGACCAAAGGATTCCATAGTGGCTATAATAAAAAAAAAAAAAATAATAATAATAATAAGACTGTCAAACCCATAGTTCATCAGGACAGAACTGTCCAAAACTCAAAATTCATCAGTACAGAACTGTCCAAAACTCAAAATTCATCAAAACAGAACTGTCCAATACTCAAGGTTTATTAGAACAGAACTGTCCAAAACTCGAGGTTAATCAGGATCAGGACTGTCCAAAACTGAAGGTTTCTCAGGAGTGTCAAACTCGGTGCACAGGTGCGGGCGTCTGTAACTCGAATATATAATCCATGGAGAGGGATCTCCTTATCGGATGAGACGGTGGAGGTGGGACAGGACATTTCCCATCCAGTGTGAACTGGGTGGACAGGCAGGAACCTATGGAGGAGTGGGCCCTTGCTGGGATGTCTCCTGTGGGGAAGAAGAAGAGAGGATGTTATTCAAAATTTGCTTATTTGGTATCAATTACCTACCCTAATCAGAAAAATTTGGCGCGAACGACCTATTTTCGGTAATTTAAAGAGCCCTAAAGCTCCAAATTGCCAGAGTCTGGCCTACAGTAAAGGTGGAAAATAAAGCTCGAGAGAGTGGGGGTGGCCCACCTAACACAGCCCTGCGGAAGACCTAGGTTCGATTCCCAATAGGTTTGAAAAATTTCCAACATAAAAAAAGTTTGATCAGCATGCAATTTCAAACATGTTATGGAAACTCTGTAAAAATCATGATTTATTCGGATTCAAGGGAATAAACAAGGGAAAAATGAGTTTTTATCAACTCACCCCATGTTAAGAGTAGTCCAAGGGATCAACTTACCATCTATAAGCTCAGGGTTATTAGTAGTGGGAGAGGAAACCTATGTAGGTAATTTTATTATAATATTTGATTACAGACCGAAGCGCTATCTACTGTCGGAACTCCTAGACTGGTTTCATGTGGTGATGAAGAAAGGAGAGCCGGATTACGGGTACTATCGATACGATTTAAGATACGATCCCGTTATGCCACTCAAGCTGTTCATCAATGGATTATTCCCGGGATATCCCATGGGACATTTGACTCCCGAACGTGTCGAGAGGGTAAGTAATCGTAAGAGCACGTTGGTGTTAACTCATTGGGACTAGATGCTCGGCTTTCTTCAGAAAGCATACGAGAAGAGTGTATCACAGGCTGAAATCAGATTAGAATATAAATTAGTTTCCTCTATCAAACCTCTCTACAAACTCAAAATCTGACGGGGGGGAATTAAAACAGGGAGTAGACCAGCTTAGTCTGGCTAGGGGACTTTAAACAGGGAGTAGACCAGCTTAGTCTGGCTAGGGGACATTAAACAGGGAGTAGACCAGCTTAGTCTGGCTGGGGGACTTTAAACTTTGAAAATACCAGCCTGAAATTTCCCTTGCTAAAGAAATAGCAAAGGTTGAGTGCGAAGGGCATCCACTCGCAACGTTTTTGTAGCCAAAGCAAAATGTCAGCCCAAAGCAATAGCCCTAGGGTTGATTAAGAGGCTGACGAAATACGCCAACGCCGTGTGAACATGGGAGAAGGCGAGGAAGAAGAAGACTCAAAATATGTAGTAGCCAGCCTAGTTAGCTTGGTTGGTAGTGCGTCTCCTTTGTAAGCGCTAGACCGCGGGTTCGATTCCCGCCCAGCGCGAATTTTATCCTGAACGGATAATGTTCGTATTGTTCGTTCTCGGAATGGCAGGCATTTCTCCTATCCTGTCTTCCTTCTCTCTTCGCTTTCGGGATGATAAGACCTTAGTAGTTACAGTTCTCTCTGTCAAACCTCTTGAAAAATTACAATACTTGATACTCTATGCTTATTACTTTACGCTCAATTCTTACAATACTTAATTCCTTTTTAAAAGAAAGTAAAAGCTAAGTAAGTATCGTATTTGAAGTATCGTATTATGTTAAGGCGGTCTCTTCCTGATCCCTTATGTGCCGCGTCCATTTTAATTTAGGACTATAGCACTGCAAGTATCGTATTAAGTATCGTATTTGAAAGTACATACTAAACTTATATTTAGCTCATAATAATGTATGGCCCCCGATATTGTCTCTACTGTTAAATTTTTTGTAATACCTACTTTTCATTGTATCCTACTGAAAATGTTCTGTTACCATTACCAAATATAAATAAAAAGTATTTGTCTCAAAAAAAAAAATCGTAAGAGGGAATGCGCATCCCTTGTAAGGTTGTAAGTGCTAGTTCGATTCCTACCCGGCGCAAGCTTTTATCCTAAACAGATAAGGTTTCGTTCTCGGAACGGCTGGTTTTCTCCCATACTGTATTCCTTTTCTCTTCGATTTTGGAACAATAAGATTTCCCTTGATAAAGATATAACAAAGATTGAGTGCGAAGAGCATCCACTTGTATTTTTTTTGTAACCAAAACCAAATGTCAGCCCAAAGCAATCAGCAATCACCCTATCTTGGACTTATTGAGAGGCTGTCAAAAAACGCCGACCCCTTCTGAACACAGGAAGAAGGCGAAGAAGCCTTGCATGGCTTCATATTTGGATCCCCCCATTCAGGTCGTCTTATATTCGTCCGAATACATATTCATATTGTGGCGCTCACAACAACACTCAACACAAATATAATCTTACATAGAAAACGCAGGTTCTCGTTTCTCCACAATTTCCATCTCTGAAGTTTAAATAACACTTCCAAATTCTTGGCCAGCACCTGAGAGCTATGTCTAACTGATGAGTTCAAATAAGAACGAAACGCGTCTTAGGCTGCTCCCAGGTGTTGGCTAAAATATACCTATTGGTCCGATTTCCATTCCAGGAGTGTCACACAGACATCTTCCGTAAGAACCTCCCCACACTGGAAGACCTGGGAGTGACGCTTACTCACATTGAAGACCAAGCTCCCTGGGAACTCAGACCTATGGCTGCCTATCAATATTACGAGGATGAGATTGGAGAGTTTGAGAAACCCGTGCCGCCCAACCCTGTGCCGATGTAAACTGGGGTGTACTCAGCAAAATTTATCTAGGTGAAATAATCGGGGAACGATGTTTGTGACAAGCATTTAAATATGCTTAACACAATTAAAATTCCTTTTTTTCCTATAGTAGATGTCCTAATAGGACTGATGAGATTAGATGGAAAGCTAGGAGAATGAGAGTCAAAATACTTAGTACCTACTTTATGCTCAATTCTTACAACTTTATGCTCAATACTTAATACTCAAAATACTTTATGGTTAATACTTACAACTATAGTAGATGTCCTAATAGGACTGATGAGATTGGATGGAAAGCTAGGAGAATGAGAGTCAAAATACTTAGTACTTTATGCTCAACTCTTACAACTTTATGCTCAATACTTACAACTATAGTAGATGTCCTAATAGGACTGATGAGATTAGATGGAAAGCTAGGAGAATGAGAGTCAAAGATGACATCGTCTGAATCCATGTGTAGGATGCTCTCTTGACTTCCAGTGAACTGAAGAGGAGAGAAAACAGAAAGTAAAATTAATAAATGGTAAAAACAAATTATTGTTTAAAACATCAATAAACGATTTCAAAAAAAAAAAAAGTTAAAGTGCGTGGGATGACATTAGATATTCTTGCTGTTCTATTAGCACAGGTCCCGGGTTTGATTCCCAGCGGGGTCGAACTTTTGTTCGCTGTGCTTAGAGTTCGGGGTACACTTAGCTTCGTAAGGAGAATTGAGTGGCTGCTTCAATCGAGTAGTGACCAGCGGCGAATGTGCCAATATCTACAAATTCAAAATGACAAAAGGTAGTCACTATTCAAGCGTTCTAGTTCAGAAAGACTTCCTGACTATAAGAACTGGAAAGCTGTTTTCCCTTCGTCCAAGTCAACAGAAAATCCTAGAAAAATTAACACTGAAAACAACACTCTGTACAATTTATTATGGGGAAGCAAAGTAGGTAAACGTCCTATGAATTTCACAATGTTCACTCTAGAATACGTATCATGAAACTACCCTGAGGTATTTTTTATTCATTACATTTTAGAAAAATTAACACTGAAAACAACACTCTGTACAATTTATTATGGGGAAGCAAAGTAGGTAAACGTCCTATGAATTTCACAATGTTCTCTCTAGAATACCTATCATGAAACTACCCTGAGGTATTTTTTATTCATTACATCTTTTAAATGCATATATATTCAACAAACATTTTTATGAAAGAAATTATGCATTAAAAATTTAATGAAAATGTTCATAAAACTCTGATGTAGGTTGGTTACTTGTAGGGCATATATATTCAACAAACATTTTTATGAAAGAAATTATGCATTAAAAATTTAATGAAAATGTTCATAAAACTCTGATGTAGGTTGGTAACTTGTAGGTAGCTACTATATTGACAAAAGGAAAAAGAACGAGGAACAATAAATAAGAGTGCTTATTAACTTACTCGTACTTGTAGGTAGCTACTATACTGACAAAAGGAAAAAGAACGAGGAACAATAAATAAGAGTGCTTATTTATACTGCTCACATAGGACTAAAAAGTCCCTTTACTCCAGCAGTAGGCTACTACTATTATTGTGGTCAAATTCTCAAATTGTATTGAGGGGGAAAAAATCGTAATTTGTCAAAATTGGAGGAAAAACCACGCAAAGTCAGCAGGGATAGCACATTGAATGCTCCAGTTCCCAGTGGATTACTGAAGTTAAGCAACACTGGGCGTGGTTAGTACACGGATGGGTGACCGTCTGGTCAATCGCACTCAGGCTGGGTGAGGTGGGTAGCTTATCGCCCAATAGAGGGTAAAACTCGGTCACTATAAACCTTAGCAGTTATTCAGTGACATCAAACCTCTATCAAACAAAGGAGGAGCCAGCCAAGTTAGCTTGGAAGGTAGCGCCCCTGCTTTGTTAGCGTGAGGGTAAAACTCGGTCACTATAAACCTTAGCAGTTATTCAGTGACATCAAACCTCTATCAAACAAAGGAGGAGCCAGCCAAGTTAGCGCTTGGAAGGTAGCGCGCCTGCTTTGTTAGCGCTAGGTCGCGGGTTCGATCCCCCGGGCGACCTTTATCCTAAACAGATGAGGTTCGTTCTCGGAACGGCTGGCTCTCTCCTATCTTGTACTCTTTTCGATTTCGGGACGATGAGACTGTTCCCACTACACACGATACGATTTTTTTCCGAACGAGAAGTGGGAACGCGCTCTTTTACTCAAAATTTGAGAGAGGATGTTATTCAAAATTTGCTTATTTGGTATCAATTACCTACCCTAATCAGAAAAATTTGGCGCGAACGACCTGAGGATGTTATTCAAAATTTGAGAGAGGATGTTATTCAAAATTTGCTTATTTGGTATCAATTACCTACCCTAATCAGAAAAATTTGGCCTACAGTAAAATTGCCAGAGTCTGGCCTACAGTAAAGGAGAAAAATAAAGCTCGAGAGAGTGGGGGTGGCCTCCCCAACACAGCCCTACGGAAGACCTAGGACACCTAGGTTCGATTCCCAATAGGTTTGAAAAATTTCCAACATAAAAAAAAGTTTGATCAGCATGCGATTTCGAACATGCTATGGAAACTCTGTAAAGATCATGATTTATTCTGATTCAAGGGAATAAATAAGGGAAAAATGAGTTTTTATCAACTCATCCCATGTTAAGAGTAGTCCAAGGGATCAACTTACCATCTATAAGCTCAGGGTTATTAGGAGTGGGAGAGGAGAGGGCTAGAGCTGGTGTTAACTCATTGGGACTAGATGCTCGGCTTTCTTCAGAAAGCATACGAGAAGAGTGTATCACAGGCTGAAATCAGATTAGAATACCAATTAGTTTCCTCTATCAAACCTCTCTACAAACTCAAAATCTGACTGGGGGAATTAAAACAGCATGTAATCAGGAGTGACTTGTTTTCCATTTCGAATCATGAGGAGTGGATTGAGAAGTCGAATACTGAGGAAATTGAATGTCTGAAAGAATCGGAAACCAAATGTGAATAAGCCATCCAAGTTAGCATGAAAGCGCGCTTGTAAGCGCTAGATCACGGGTTCGATTTCCGCCCTGGGACAAACTTTATTCTAAACAGATAAAGTTCGTTCTCGGAACGGCTGGCTTTCTCCTATCCTGTCCCCCTTCCCTCTTCGATTTCGATAATTCAAAATTGAAGAGAGGATGTTATTCAAAATTTGCTTATTTGGTATCAATTACCTACCCTAATCAGAAAAATTTGGCGCGAACGACTTATTTTCGGTAATTTAAAGAGCCCTAAAGCTTCAAATTGCCAGAGTCTGGCCTACAGTAAAGGAGAAAAATAAAGCTCGAGAGAGTGGGGGTGGCCTCCCTAACACAGCCCTGCGGAAGACCTAGGTTCGATTCCCAATAGGTTTGAAAAATTTCCAACATAAAAGTTTGATCAGCATGCGATTTCGAACATGCTATGGAAACTCTGTAAAGATCATGATTTATTCTGATTCAAGGGAATAAATAAGGGAAAAGTGAGTTTTTATCAAGTCATCCCATGTTAAGAGTAGTCCAAGGGATCAACTTACCATCTATAAGCTCAGGGTTATTAGTAGTGGGAGAGGAGAGAGCTAGAGCTGGTGTTAACTCATTGGGACTAGATGCTCGGCTTTCTTCAGAAAGCATACGAGAAGAGTGTATCACAGGCTGAAATCAGATTAGAATACCAATTAGTTCCCTCCATCAAACCTCTTTACAAACTCAAAATCTGACTGGGAGACATAAAACAAGGAGTAGACCAGCTTAGTCTGGCTGGGGGACTTTAAACATTGAAGATACCAGCCTGAAATTTCCCTTGCTAAAGAAATAGCAAAGGTTGAGTGCGAAGGGCATCCACTTGCAAAGTTTTAGCCAAAGACAAATGTCAGCCCAAAGCAATCACCCTAGTTAGGGCTGATTGAGGGGCTGACGAAAAACGTCGACCCCGTTAGTACACGGTAGAATAAGAGGAAGAAGGAGATTCAAAATACTTGGTACTTTTTTTTTAGCATTGGTAATGGCCTTTGGCCTAACCATACAGCCAGCTACAAAGTTTTAGCCAAAGACAAATGTCAGCCCAAAGCAATCACCCTAGTTAGGGCTGATTGAGGGGCTGACGAAAAACGTCGACCCCGTCTGTACACGGTAGAATAAGAGGAAGAAGGAGATTCAAAATACTTGGTACTTTTTTTTTAGCATTGGTCCTTTGGCCTAACCATACAGCCTTTGGCCTAACCATGGCCTTTGGCCTAACCATACAGCCAGCTAACTTAGTACTTTATGCTCAATACTTACAACTTTATGGTTAATACTTACAACTATAGTAGATGTCCTAATAGGACTGATGAGATTAGATGGAAAGCTAGGAGAATGAGAGTCAAAGATGACATCGTCTGAGTCCATGTGTAGGATGCTCTCTTGACTTCCAGTGAACTGAGGAGGTAAAATAGAAAATAAAGTACACACACACACACACACACACACACACACACACACACACACACACACACACACACACACACACACACACACACACACACACACACACACACACACACACACACACACACACACACACACACACACACACACACACACACACACACACACACACACACACACACACACACACAAGTATCCATAAATTAAAATAACCTAAGTAAAAAAGTCTGTAGGTACTCACCACAAAGCCATAGTGTTTCAAGATATCCATCTTGCACATAGGGCATGTTCTATGTTCTAGGAGCCAGGGGTCTATGCAGTTCTTATGATACTCGTGTTTACATGGTAGAATACGCACGATGTCGGATGGCTTGTAGAACTCGATGCAGATAGCACAGCATTCACCATCCCCTGAGATTTCCTGCAAAATAAAAATAAATAACAGTTAATATGTAAAAAAAAAAGTTATAACTACTACTTAAGTAATGTCCATAATATTCCATGTCACAAAAATATCAACGTTTATCAAGAGGTTTGTTAGAGAGAACACTGTAGTAATATCAAGCGTGCCGCAAGGCGCGCGAACGTCAAGAGTACGAAGCGCCGATATTAATATCTACATATATCACAGAAACATGAACTTCTTTCAAGAGTTTTGACAGAAGGAACACTGTAAAGGTGTGTTCGGCCAGCCTAGTTAGCTTGAAAGGTAGCGCGTCTGCCTTGTAGGCGCTAGGCCGCGGGTTCGATTCCCGCCCGGGGCGGATTTTATCCTGATGGTATAATGTTCGTTCTCGGAATGGCTGACTTTCCCTCTAGTATGGATCTACTTACTTTATCTTCACCCTTGATGTGTTTGGTGGGAATTTTGGACAACGCCTTCTTGGCAGCACTACACAAGCGTCTCTGTGAAAACAAAACAAGGAATTGATTACCTAGTTTGAAGAGGGGACGAAAAACAGGTGCGCCAATTCCACAGATAGTTGACCGGCGCGTCGATCGATGTCGACTGAACCGTCCACACTGCCTCTACAACATTGATTCACCTCGTTGATCAACATCGATCCACCTCGTTGATCAACATCGATCGATGCCGGTTGGCTATGTATGGACACACCTTAAGAGTTCCAATCGATGTCAATCGACTTCGGTCAACTGTAGTTGACGCCTTCTTGGCAGCACTACACAAGCGTCTCTGTGAAAACAAAACAAGGAATTGATTACCTAGTTTGAAGAGGGGACGAAAAACAGGAGCGCCAATTCCACAGATAGTTGACCGGCGCGTTGATCGATGTCGACTAAACCGTCCACACTGCCTCTACAACATTGATTCACCTCGTTGATCAACATCGATCCACCTCGTTGATCAACATCGATCGATGCCGGTTGGCTATGTGTGGACACACCTTAAGAGTTCCAATCGATGTCAATCGACTTCGGTCAACTGTAGTTAAGTTTTCTCAAGAAAGACACCTACCACTTTTGTACGAAGTACCTACTCTTGAGAGTAGATAAATTTCGAGTTCGATGTTTGTTTATAGGTAAAATATGTAAATAGGTCAATTTTTCCTTTTCGCCCTTAATGATGGGTTTTGGAGGACCAACATCAGTTTAAACTATAAAGTATAATACATACTCGTATATTAAACTAAGGCACATGGTGAACTAGAAATGTCAAAAACACACAAAAAACAAGAAAAATGATCTTGCATCCCTTCCTATCACCCTCTTTTTCCTTCTCCCCTCCTTGCATCCGTTCTCATTTCTCCTACCTCCTCCCATTCCTACATTCGTCCTCATTCTTTCACCTCCTATTTCTCACCCACCTCCTCTACACTTCCTTCTCCTCCATTCCCAAAATTTCTCACCCTCTTCTCTTCATTTGGTCTCATTATTCCTTCTCCTCCCATTGCCAAGTTCTCATCCTCCTCCTCTTCCTACCTCTCCCACTCCTCTCCTATATTTCCATCTCCTCCCTCCTCCTCTTCATTCGTTCTGATCCCCAATTCCCCCAACCCCCCCCCCCCCCTCCTCCTCCTCCTCCTCCTCTATTCCCAATTTCTCCCCCTCCTTTTCGTTCACTCTCATCCCTTCTTCTTCTCCTATCTCTCCTCCTCTACATTTCCTTCTTCTCCCTCCTCCTCCTCCTCCTCCTCATTCGTTCTCATCCCTTCTCTTCTTATTTCTTCTTCTCCATTCCCAATTTCTCACCCTCCTCTTCTTCATTCTGTCTCATCCCTTCTCCTCCTATCTCTCCCCCTGGTCCTCTACATTTCCTTCTTCTTCTCCTCCTCCTCATTCGTTCTCATCCCTTCTCTTCTTTTTTCTTCTCCTCCATTCCCAATTTCTCACCATTTCTCATTTCCTCCTCCTCCTCCTCCTTTTCATTCGTTCTCATCCCCTTCTCCTCCTATCCCCCCTCCTTCCATTCCCTATTTCTCACCCATTTTCAAAGTCTCCACAGTTCCTACCTAGATTGCCAAGCGTTTGGCATTTTCAAGTTCATTTCCCCCTCCCTCTTTTGAAAAGTTTACGTATTGACATTTCCGTTCTTTTTACCGAGCTTTCATTTTTCAGTTTTGTTTAGTTAAAAAAAAAAAATGCTGTCGACATTTTAGCAAAATGTCAAAGGGGAGAGATTTGTGATAATTTATGTACGTACGTAGGTAGATGTTTTTTTTTTTTTTTTTTTTTCTCAGATACATACATAGGTACCTACCTGTTTTACGTCAGTAAGCTGCACCTTTTCCTTCCCAGTCTTACTATCTCCTTTTGGTTGAAAAAAAAACTAATAAAATTGTCCATTTCCGGGTATCCCTTGATTTGTTTTTCGACTTCTTCTTCATAATGGGTATTTTTTTTTCTATTATAGGTAGCTAAATTTGAAATGCCCTTTAGAAATGGATCTATGGACCATATTTAATTACCTACCTATGTATAGTAAAATTCTAAAAAAAAAAAAAAAAAAAAAAAAAACTAGGTACATATGTCACAAAGAGTGACCCTGACGCCTTACTAGGTACCTGTAATATTGATGAAACGGGTAAACTGGCTAAGGAATTACCTAATTACCATACAATGCTAATAGCACGATTCCTCATTAACGCTTCAGGAATGTCCTCAACCTAACATGCAAATCCATGCATATGTAATTATTGGAAAAACCTATATGGGGAAATGTATGTAGGTTGGTATTTCTATTGATAACGTCATATATAGGTATATATTCAGGTACATACGTAGGTAAGTATAAGGATTCCCCTTTTATTTTATAAGACCAGTCATCACTATCAGGTAGATCTGACAGGTCTACGTTTTAATTTTCAGGATAAATCAAATTCAATCCCACCAAAATCTTGACCAAAATGTTCAAAACCCCATAACGTGTGTCATGCGCAGAAACCAAAACTCGTCGAACATTGGACCCGAAACAGGATGCGAAATCTCACTAATATAAAACAATAGAGAGAGAGAGAGAAAGCAAACCGATAATACCCGGAACGGAACGCTCTCTCATTCTCTTCCTCTCTCCCTCTTATCCGATTTCTCTATTTTCCTTCTCTCTCTCTCTCTCTCTCATGTTTCCTGTTGATGCTCCCATTTGATATTGTCTCTCTCTTTTTCATTTCATTTCTCTCTTTCTCAATTTTCTCTCCCTCCCTCTCTCTTCATCTCTCTCTCTCTCCATCTGACGGAATCCTAGACTTGTGTGACGTTTGGTGAGACTCTGATCTACAGGGTGATCAAAAATTGTTGGAACGTCTTCAATAGTTTAACAATATTTATCACGAGTAGGTACTGGGGTACGGTACAAATAATGACAATAATAATAAAAACGCAAATTGTGATTATTTCGCGGCCACAACTAGCGGTCTAAAAAATAATCTGTGGAATATGGCATCCATTGTAGTATTCATACATTTCATAGCACTTTTGTATGGCTGATCCTACCACAGTTTTCAGTTAATCCAGAGTTTAAGAAATACTGCCTGTGTAAATCAAATGGCGGTGACGTCAAAGACAGCCCTGGACACTGTGTTAACTCGCAGTGGTAAGTTCGGCCATAACTGTTATTTCAAAAATTAAAAAAAATAGGTAAATAAAATTGAAAAAAAAAAATTGCCTACACATCAGTCTCAGGACTTTGCGAACGGCCTGCGCGGCTGATGATTTGCTGACGAATTAATAAGATGACAAAAAATTAACAATGAACGAGGCTCGAACGCCAATGTGAATGTAATCCGACAGACCTCGGCCATAACCCTTTCGCTAGAAGAGATCAACAACAAGAGTGAAATGAAAAAGAAACTACAAAAGTACAAAATCTTGCAAACAATAACGATAAGACCTCTTTAATAATGAAACATGAAATACGAGTAAATCAAGAAACATAAGAAGATATAATTATATCAAAATCAAATCATGGTTACGAAAATATCGAGAAAAACAAAACCACATTTTTGGAACGTGTAAATAAAAATCGAAAAAATCCCCCAGAGTTACCTCCTCAAATTCAAATTTCAAACAACCGTAGAAATAAGCTAGTTAACAAGTTTGCCCCTGTATCAATTATTGACTCGGATCCAAAAACACATACTGCACTTGTAATGCCGCCACTGGTCGCTACTCGATTAAAGTAGCTACTCAATTGTCCTCACGAGGCTGAGTGCACCCCGAACTCCAAGCACCTCGGCCCCGCCGGGAATCGAACTCGGACCTCCTGCGTGCAAGCCTAGTGTGATACCCACTCGGCCACGGAGGTTGCTTTATAAGAAGATATAATTATATAGTAGAAGGTTCCCAGAAATATAGGTATATACCCGAGATTTTCACAGAGGGTTAAAGCTGTGACCACACAAAGTCCGTCACCGAACGATGTGAATTTATTGCAAATCGATATGTGGATCGTCTTTCAGCGGCCGGTCGACTATGTGTGGACACACCTTTACTTACCATTATTGAACCATTAAATCCGACAGACCTCGGCCATAACCCTTTCGCTAGAAGAGATCAACAACAAGAGTGAAATGAAAAAGAAACTACAAAAGTACAAAATCAATATCTTGCAAACAATAACGATAGTAATAATATTATGGTAATATAATAATAATGTAGGAAATTCAAGTATGCAAGCTTATTTAGTACTTCCAACTTTTTTATTAATTAGAAATCATCTTTATTTAATAGTGCTGAGGATGCTCGCATAGGACTGAAAAGTCCCTTTACTCCAGCAGTAGGCTACTACTATTATTGTGGTCAAATTCTCAATTTATAGCTCGCATAGGACTGAAAAGTCCCTTTACTCCAGCAGTAGGCTACTACTATTATTGTGGTCAAACTCTCAAATTATATTGAGGGGGAAAAAATCGTAATTTGTCAAAATTGGAGGAAAAAAAACCACGCAAAGTCAGCGGGGATAGTACATTGAATGCTCCAGTTCCCAGTGGATTACTGAAGTTAAGCAACACTGCGCGTGGTTAGTACACGGATGGGTGACCGTCTGGTCAATCGCGTGCTGGATTTTCCCAGCCTTAGTACTTGTAGGTAGCTACTATACTGACAAAAGGAAAAAGAACGAGGAACAATAAATAAGAGTGCTTATTTATACTGCTCACATAGGACTGAAAAGTCCCTTTACTCCAGCAGTAGGCTACTATTGTGGTCAAACTCTCAAATTATATTGAGGCTATTATTGTGGTCAAACTCTCAAATTATATTGAGGGGGAAAAATCGTAATTTGTCAAAATTGGAGAAAAAAAAACACGCAAAGTCAGCGGGGATAGTACATTGAATGCTCCAGTTCCCAGTGGATTACTGAAGTTAAGCAACATTGCGCGTGGTTAGTACACGGATGGGTGACCGTCTGGTCAATCGCGTGCTGGCTTTTCCCAGCCTTTCTCAGGCTGGGTGAGGTCATTAGGTATAAGAAGGCTGGTAGCTTGTCGCCCAATAGAGGGTAAAACTCGGTCACTATAAACCTTAGCAGTTATTCAGTGACATCAAACCTCTATCAAACAAAGGAGGAGCCAGCCAAGTTAGCTTGGAAGGTAGCGCCCCTGCTTTGTTAGCGTTAGGTCGCGGGTTCGATCCCCCGGGCGACCTTTATCCTAAACAGATGAGGTTCGTTCTCGGAACGGCTGGCTCTCTCCTATCTTGTACTCTTTTCGATTTCGGGACGATGAGACTGTTCCCACTACACACGATACGATTTTTTTCCGAACGAGAAGTGGGAACGCGCTCTTTTACAGTTCCCACTATCAAATCTTGACTTAAAAAAAAAAAAAAATAAAAAAAATAAGACTGTCAAACCCAAAGTTCATCAGGACAGAACTGCCAAAAACTCAAA
>NW_007378085.1:126919-154274 GCF_000475195.1 Diaphorina citri | reverse complement strand
GCCAAAAAAAAAAAAAAAAAAACGGTACATCTTTGTTTGGACCCCCCCCCCTCGACAAAATCCTGGATACGGCCCTGGTAGGTACACTACCTTTACGAGAGGGGTAGATGTAGATACCTATCATGGTAGAAGAGATACCCTGCTATCCTTATGAATCCTGTGATACGTGAAATATTATGCTGTCTGGAAAACGAGCAACATATTGGCTATTTTCCTTTTTTTTTTTTAAAGAGGTTTGACAGGGGGAACTGTAACTGCTATGGTCTTATCGTCCCGAAATCGAAGAGAGAAGGAAGACAGGATAGGAGAAAGCCAGCCGTTCCGAGAACGAACATTATCCCATCAGGATAAAATCCGCCCCGGGCGGTAATCGAACTCGCGGCCTAGCGCTTACAAGGCAGACGCACTACCAACTAAGCTAACTAGGCTGGTTTTTTAGGTTTAATAGAGGGAAATTCGTAGAAGCTTAACCCATCCTCTAGGGCTGTTTGCTCTTACACCTAAGCCTCGGAGTGGGTTTTTTGATGTGTAGTATGGAGTTAATAGGAGGAACTGTAACAACAGAGGTCTTAAGGTCCCGAAATTAAAGAGGAAGAAAGACAGGATAGGAAAAAGCCAGCCATCCCGAGAAAATAGCTTGTTTGTTGCTAAAAAAGTTCGCCCCGGGCGGGAATCGAATATCGCCGATATATCGATATATTTAACAATTTTTCTTGTTTTGGGGGTTACAAGATATTTACACTGCGTTTTACGATCAGAGACAACCAAACCCGCCACCTAACGCTTACATGGCAGGCGAGCTATCTTCCAAATCCCAAACGTCTAGCGTCTGTTCAGAAGTTCCCCGGGCCAAAACAGGTACCTTCCCCTTCATTCCTCCTTCTCCCTCCTAATTTTAACTCTTCCCTCCCTCGATTCCTGCTCTCATCCCTGATGTGCCTTCCCTTTTAACCCGCCACCTAACGCTTACATGGCAGGCGAGCTATCTTCCAAATCCCAAACGTCTAGCGTCTGTTCAGAAGTTCCCCGGGCCAAAATAGGTACCTCCCCCTTCATTCCTCCTTCTCCCTCCTAATTTTAACTCTTCCCTCCCTCGATTCCTGCTCTCCTCCCTGTGCCTTCCCTTCCTCCCATCCCTCCTCTTTTACTTTTCTCCGTTTCGTTCCCAATTTCTCCCTTTTCTCTACCTTATCTTTCCCTTCCTCTATATTCCTCCTCTTCCCTTTCTCCCATCCCTCCTCTTTTACTTTTCTCCGTTTCGTTCCCAATTTCTCCCTTTTCTCTACCTTATCTTTCCCTTCCTCTATTCCTTCTCTCTCCTCCCTCTTTCGTACCTCCTCCTTTATTCCCCTCTCTTTCATCATCCCTTTTCTCCCTCCTCTTTCTCTCCCTTTTCCGCATGTCGCTTCGAATAATTCCCATAAATTTTGATATTTTGTCCCACATAGCTGTAAAGAGGGAGAGGGAGAAGAGGACGAGAATGGGAGGAAAGGGAGAGAATATGGGGAACTTCTGAACAGACGCTAGACGTTTGGGATTTGGAAGATAGCTCGCCTGCCATGTAAGCGTTAGGTGGCGGGTTCGATTCCCGGCCGGGGCGAACTTTATTAGCAACAAACAAGCTATTTTCTCGGGATGGCTGGCTTTTTCCTATCCTGTCTTTCTTCCTCTTTAATTTCGGGACCATAAGACCTCTGTTGTTACAGTTCCCTCTATTAACTCCATACTACACATCAAAAAGTCCACTCCGAGGCTTAGGTGTAAGAGCAAACAGCCCTAGAGGATGGGTTAAGCTTCTACGAATTTCCCTCTATTAAACCTAAAAAATATTTTCCCAAAATATGACCTTTTCCGTAAAATAAAATGAAAAAAACTTCATTTTTAATTAAAGAGTAGGTAAATGAGCTTTATTTTTTTATTTGTTGTATAACAAGATCAAGTGTGCTGCTATGTTGTCGACAGTAAAATTTAGTCTCCTGTCACTTAGATATTTTAATTTCGAGAAAGACCGCTCAACGTCTGCCGACGACACCGGGGCATATTTCATGGCCAGGATGTCTTGAATAGTCCATCCTTCCCTGTCATGCCAAAGTCCTGCTGCAGTCCAGAATATATGTTTGAGATCTTTTTCACATCCTGCCAGCCACAGTTTCTTTCAAGGACAGCTTTGACCTTTTCATTAATTTTCTTTCCTACATTTCCTGGATACACTGTGTCTTCGATTTTCCTCATCTCCTCCACACATGTTATTTATAATTAAACATTTTTTTTTTTTTTTCTCCTCCCCCCCCCCACAATTTTTTTAATAAAAAAATAAAAAAAAAAAAAAAAAAAAAAAAAAAAAAAAAAAAAACGGGAACCGCTCGGAACGCTTAAAATATGACTTTTTTATGACCTTTTAGAAATTTTTGGCATTTTATGACCTTTTCCGAAAAAAAGCTAAAATATAACTAAATAGTATGATGTCATGACAATATGACATTTGGTTGTCTCTTTTATTAGAGCAAAAAAGCTTGTAAAAATTGGACTACCTTTACTTTTGGATAAAATGCAACAGCAAAACCAAAAAAAGTTTATTGCTTTAATGGAATTTCAAGTTGAAAATTTCCAAGTCAAATGTGTACTCCACCATAACCATAAATTTATGAATAAAAGAAATATAGGTACCTACCTACCATTTTCTCGTTTTCAGGGGAAAAAATACTTGGGCCGGGCCAGCTTAACTTTGTGCCTTGACGTGCATTTGCTCTGGACGAGGCTTAAGGCTTTTTAACACCATGTTCTTTTTTTTATGTTTTAATCTGTTTTATCAAAAACTCGGAAACAAAAACAAAATGATCTGAATTTCTGAAAAGAAAAGTGGTTTTTGAATTTTGAAATAAAGTGAAAAAATCCCAAAGTCCTCTCTTGTTAAGCTATTAACTTTTCTTTAACATTCTTACCTTAGTTACACACTTGGATGGCATCCCCACCTCCAACGAAACCCCCACGGGGGGTTAAACCACCCAAAGAAACCGTAAGTGGATCTACATCAAATTTGGGGGTGTTCTTTCAGATTCATTCTCAATAGATCCTAAAGAACTTCAAAATTTAGGAGAGGTTTGATAGAGGGAAATGTAATGTCTAAGATCTTCATCCTGAAATTGAAGATAGAAAGAAGACAGGACAGGGAAAACCAGGTGGTCCAAGAACAAACCTTATCCATTTAAGATAAAACCTGCCATTGGCAGGAATCAAATCCAGAAACTAGGACCTAGGGGCAGATGTGTTACTCTCCAATCTAACTAGGCTCATTATAATTATAAATAGGTACATTAGATGTTTCTTTTATATGAAAATTTTAGTGGGCATAGCCCTTCAGAACTCGTAGGTAACGGCCTCTACTGGAATGGCCCACCGTGGGTAAAGCAACCCACTGATCAGTGGGAACTATCGAGGTTTGTACCTAGTTCCGATTCTGTGCCAGAAGAAAGGAAGAAAGTAACGTTACATACAGTAAGCAAGGAAAAAGTTTCCAATATTTTGCTCGATCTCGCGGGTAATTTCCCCTCTTCCCCCACCCCCCCTTTTTCCTTTTTTTTATGCAGTTTTTTTTTTTTTTTTTTTTTTTTTTTTTTTTTTTTTTTTTTTTTAGGGGTTGATAAAGGGACTGTACCGTAACAATGAAGGTCTTATCATCCAAAATTGAGATAAGGAGGACAGCATCTAGGAAAAGAGAGTTTCGAGAAGAAACCTTTTCTGTTTAGGATGGTGTTCATCCAAGGTTTCAACCAAACCCATCACCTAGGGCTTGCAAGGCAGGAATGCTATTCCATGCTGACTAGGCTGGCTCTAAAATTCAATGTTTATAAGTTTGCATTAATATTGACATTTTTTTGTTTAGAAGAAACATGTCATGTGACACAAAAATGAGAAGAAAATTCATAGTTAATAGTATTTGTTAGAATTTTATCTCTGAATTGACAAAATAATAATTGACCGAGATATTTTGGCTCTAAAATTCAATGTTTATAAGTTTGCATTAATATTGACATTTTTTTGTTTAGAAGAAACATGTCATGTGACACAAAAATGAGATGAAAATTCATAGTTAATAGTATTTGTTAGAATTTTATTTCTGAATTGACAAAATAATAATTGACTGAGATATTCTGTGTTCACATTTCAGCTGTTTGCAAGGCTCTCAACACTAGTGAGTTCATCCAAAGAGAGAATAACAGCCGTACGGGAAAATCTGCAAGCATGTAAGGTGCTCCTCAGTTGCCGGCATGAGGAATTGAAGAGACTCTGGCTAGAAGGCGTGGAGCACAAGCATATGATTCAACTCTTGGAAGATATGTGAGTAAAGTGTGGTAAATTAAATAATAAACAAGAAGCCAGGGTTCCTAATTTTAATTTTTTTCTTACTGTAAGTTAAGTAGGTATCATTGTCCCATAAGGGTAACATTGCTCACCTTACTTTTCCCAGCTATGGGGTAAGTAGTTGTAATAAAAAACAAATAAAAAAGTGGGGGCATGATATGGATAATGTTACCGACCTATAACTTGGGTTCCTTGGGACATTATTGTCCAATACTTTTAAAAAGGTATATAAAAAAAAAGAAAAACTAGGGATATTAAAACATATTTTGGCACTATAAACTTACCTACCATCGAAAATTTTACCTGATTACATTACATTCCTTCCTATAGGATAAGGAAAATAAAAACAAGGAGGTAATCACATTTATAGTCAGCTTATTTAATATTCTAAGTAAGATAAAAAACTGGCAAGCAAGTAAAGAGTGGATAACTGGACGTCCCATTCGAAGGGGATAAGCAACAGTTATATCATTCACTCCTCTTTACAGAGAACAAATCAAGGAGATCCCAAGTAAAGTGAACACACACATGAGCAAGAAACAGTATCTGAATGCCACTCGACTCCTCATCACTTCCATAGCAACATGTGAGGGTAGCCTAGGACAGGTGGATGCTCTGAAACAACTGAGAAGTCAACTACACAGCAAGAAACAAGTGAGTAGAGCTTCCAATCTTCCAGGAATCAAACTCGTGATCTACAGTTTGATGTACTATCCTCTAAGGCAGGCAACTTTTTCAACACAGACATGCTACCTCCAAACATTTTCACTAGAACCAAAAAAAGTTTGATAGAATTCTGTAACTGCTGAGGCCTTATAAAAAGTGAAATAAGACAGGATACGAATCTAGCTGTTCCGAGAACAAACCTTATCTTTTTGATATTAAAAATTTCGTGATTAAAAAAGTACTTAATTGAATTGTACGGTTCGGCCGTTATTCCGGACCAAAGTTCCGCTATTTAGGGCTATACTGGGAAAAAGCTCAAAAGGAACTAGCGTTTCTCACAGCTCACTAGGCAGGAATTTTCCAACTTCTTTTTATAGGTATACTTATAAAATTACTCTGTACTTAATACATAAGCCTTTGTTTAGACTGCAGGAGTAAAGGGACTTTTCAGTCTCATTCTGTTGGGATAAACAAGGTATATTCTATTCTATTCAGCACCTAAATGGGAAGTATTGTGTCTCTTCTCGCCCATCTGATGAGAGGCATACTACGGGATGGACATGCTACGACACAGACCACATGCGTCTAACGTAGCTGTTGTTTCATTGCTACGAAATAAAAACGGCGGCGGAACACTCATCTTTTTTTTTCTATTTTCAGCAACTCTACTCCACTCTGTTACAAGAGCTGTCCAAACATATCTACATAGTTCCCACGCGAGACATCATTCCCTCACTCAAGAGACAAGGTTCGGGCCGTGAGTTCCCTGGTTTTACCCGGGGCTCCATTATTATTTTTTTTAACTAAACTAAACTATTCTATTTTCAGCAACTCTACTCCACTTTGTTACAAGAGCTGTCCAAACATATCTACATAGTTCCCACGCGAGACATCATTCCCTCACTGAAGAGACAAGGTTCGGGCCGTGAGTTCCCTGGTTTTACCCGGGGATCTGAGCAGAGGACGTCACAGCGTCTGGCTCGTAAACCTCAACTAGATGCTAGCCTTGTCAATGGATCAGGTAGATAAATACTGTGGGCATGTTATGAAACAGACCCCATGCGTCTAATGTAGCAGCTGTTACATTGCTACGAAATAAAAACGGCGGTGAAACACTAATCTTTTTTTTTAAGAGGTTTGATAGAGGGAACTGTAACTGCTATGGTCTTATCGTCCCGAAATCGAAGAAAGAAGGAAGCTAGGACAGGAGAAAGCCCGCCGTTCCGAGAACGAACATTATCCCATCAGGATAAAATCCGTCTGGAGGGGGTGGGGAATCGAAACCCCGACCTAGCGCTTAGAAGGCAGACGCGCTACCCTCCTAGATAACTAGACTGGCAATGTGCTATTTATTATTGTAATTTTTGGCAACCTCCGTGACCGAGTGGGTATCACACTAGGCTTGCACGCCGGAGGTCCCGGGTTCGATTCCCGGCGGGGTCGAAGTTTTTTCGGCTCTATGTTTGGAGTTCGGGGTGTACTCAGCCTCGTGAGGACAATTGAGTAGCTACTTTAATCGAGAGCCGACCAGTGGCGGCATTACCAGTGTAAAATTATGATAAGAGTAGATGGAAATTAATAGTAGTTGTTGTTTACTAATGCAAAGGAATTGATTATTATGTCATTTTCCTAAAAAAAAAAAAAAAAATTTTTTTTTTTAATTAAAAAAGATTTTTTTTTTTTTTTTTTTTCTAAAAAAAAAAAAAAAAAAAAAAAAAAAAAAAAAGTAAAACGAAGGACTTGGTAATGCTGTGGTATCCACCAAAGTTGTGAAGAAGCTCTCTGCTTTACCACCAAGCTTCATGATTTGATTTTTATTCTCATTATTTTCGCCGGCTTATTTTCCGTATTATTTCAGGAGACAAGCAGAGTCCTATTGAAGAGGACCTGTCATTGGCTGATCCTGAAGCCGACTCCGCCCACTTTATCAAGATCCTAATAGAATCCCTCATCCTGCTCCACAAGTTACCGGACACAATTGAAGTAAGAGTTCTGGATTCGATGCCCACCATTAAAAAAAGTTCTCAATTTTGGAAAAAGAAAAAAAAAATGCTCTCGTAAATATTTCGGATTTGTCTCGCTGGAGGACGTAAAACTGAGACAAAACCAGCCCTGTCAAGCCACAGACAATAACACTGGCTCTTTTGAGGGTACCTGAATGGGACTATGGTCAAGTCCGTCTCATGAAGTAGGGTACAACGACATAATTATGTACCTGAATATCCCTCATCAGACCCCTACAATTTATTTTTTTTTTTTAAGAGGTGTTCTTGAATTTACGGACACTCGAAAAAGACATTTTTGGAGCATGTCTGGGACCAGTAGAAGAACCCCTATTTTTAAAAGAGGTTTGTTAGAGGGAACTGTAACTGCTAGGATATTATTATCGTCCCGAAATCGAAAAGATGGAAGATAGGATAGGAGAAAACCAGCCGTTCCTTATCCCTTCAGTATAAAATCCGCCCCGGGCAGGAATCGAACCCACGGCCTAGCGCTTATAAAGCAGACGTGGTACCAACCTAGCTAACTATGCTGGCTGAAGTATTCTACAATTTTAAACTGTTACTTGACCAAGTATGCCGCGGGTTCTATTCCCGCCCGCGGTAAATTTCATCCTGAAGGGATTAGGTTCGTTCTGGGAACAGCTGGCTTTCTCCTATCCTGTCTTCTTCCTTCTCTCTTCGATTAGAAACACTTGTTAGATTTTTTTTTCTTTTACCGAATGTGATGATGATGAAAATTAAAAACTTCATAATATAATTTTTTTTTTTTTTTTTTTTTTTTTTTTTTTTTTTTTTTTTTTTTTTTTTTTTTTTTCAAGAAATGTGATAGAGAGAACTCTAATTGCTAAAGTCTTATCGTCCCGAAATCGAGAAGGAAGAAAGTTAGCCGGTCCGAGAACGAAAATTATCCTTTGAGGATAAAATCCACCCCGGGCGGGAATTGAACCCGAATTTCTTTAACATTTGGTCTCCTTTTTCCGCTCCACCAGAAAATCAAGACGGACATGGAATCGCAGCTGACCGGACTAGTCCTACGCACGACCCAGGACCTATTGGCCTCCTCTGATCCGGCGGCACTAGTCTCCGGCTCGTCCACCTATTTGGTTCAACTGCTCGGTATTCTTGGGGAACAATTCAAGGCGGTGTTAGCCGTACACCGGGACGTTGTTCTGAAACATGTCCGCGCCAAATCCAACCTGGTAAGTTGGAATAGAATAGAATAGGTAGATTTTTTTTTTTTTTTTGCCTAGAAAGGACCACGTAATAGAACAGTTGCCCTGACTTGGGTGATGTTTCAAATCAAAGAGCAGAAAAAAATGAGGAACTATTCTTCTACGACTTTTAGGTCCGGAGATAAATCGATTTGAAACACACCAGTAAAACCTTGCTTTGACGTCACGGCATACTCCCGTATGCGATGACGTCATAACAAATGTTCCGAACAAAGCTCTCTTTGCAGGCAACGCATTAATGTGTTTGTTAGCTTGCGTTTCTGCGCCTTCCTTAAACTCCGACGTCACAACTCTTCGAACTTTATCTTTTAAAGTTTGAAACGAATGTTTCATTTGCAGGTTCTACAACTATACAACGAGACATACGTGTGGAATTGTATCCAGCGCGTTGTTCAACAGCTTCTCACAGACTACTTGGCCATCAAGCTGGGCTCAACACAGCCTACTAATGCACAGCCTCAGAGTTTGACTCAGAATGGAGAAGACAGCATGAACCTATCGAGTTACTACGCTAGGAAAAAGCCGGTTGTTAAGACGAAAAAGGTGATTCTTTGATTAATTTAGAATAGAATAGAATATACCCTGTTTATACTGCAAAAATGAGACTGAAAAGTTCCTTTGCTCCCACAGTCTAAACAAGGTCTTATGTACACCTTATTTTTTTTTACTTTACATTAGGTACACATCTACATTATTATTATTATTATTATTATTATTATTATTATTATTATTATTATTATTATTATTTTTTTTTTAAGCAAATACTTTCATAACACCTGTTTATTATTAAATCAAGCTCAGAACCCAAAATATAACATAATAGAACAAAAACAAGAAAGTATGCTTATAAAAAAAAGTATACTGGGTGCCTGTTTGGTGTGCATGTGTATCTAAATGATGTGGATTGTGGATACCTAACTTATATGTTACCTGCCTACCTAAAAAGGCCATGTTCTTTTTTTTTTTAAAAAATTTAATTTTTACCATGTACTTTTAAGTGTTTTATTATAGTTAAGTGTAGTTAAGTGTAGGGACCTGTATAAAATGGGTAGCCCCCGTTAATTTAAATAAAATTAAAAAAAAAATTAAAATTAAAAATTATTTTCAGGTGCTCTTCAAGTTTGACCACTCGTCGGTGAATCACTTCAACGCCTCCAACAACACGAGCGCCCCTAGCTTCGTGGATCAGAAACAAAAGTGCCTCCTCGTGAAACCAGACGCGGGTCATATTACCACCCTGTATACGCCCCTGGTTCGAATGGTGGACGAGTTTGAAACCCTGGTCACGACCGATAGTCCCGGATCCCCGGAGTAAGTACACCCTGTAATTTTATTAATATTTTTATTAGAATAAAATAGAATATACCCTGTTTATACTGCCAGAATGAGACTGTTCCTTTACTCCCGCAGTCTAACCAAGATCCTATGTATTTCATAGGTAGTTTGTTTTAGGAACTAATACCGAGACATACTACGATTTATCATCTGATGGAATGGTGGACGAGTTTGAAACCCTGGTCACGACCGATAGTCCCGGATCCCCGGAGTAAGTACACCCTGTAATTTTATTAATATTTTTAACAGAATAGAATAGAATATACCCTGTTTATACTGCCAGAATGAGACTGTCCCTTTACTCCCGCAGTCTAAACAAGATCCTATGTATTTCATAGGTAGTTTGTTTTAGGAACTAGAGAAAAAAAAAATAGATAAATAGAAACTATTTATGTATTTAATAGCGAGACATACTACGATTTATCATCTGATGAGAGGCATACCACGGGATGGGCATGCTACGACATAGACCACACGAGTCTAATGTAGTTTCATCTCTACGAAATAAAAACAGCGCGGCGGGCGGCTGTAAAACACTCTTTTTTTACAAGCTTTGTAAAACAACGAAATAAGCAAATTGTCATCATTTTCCTCTACCGATTTTAACTTAGAAGTCAATATTGACTTGGGAAAAACACCTTTGTATATCTATTATTATGTCCAATAAATAAATAATTGAATTGAATCTTGAATTCCTCGTTCTGCGGACACCCTTAGAAAATAAGGAATTTCCCTTGGGGGAAAACTTGTGATTTTGTTCTCTTCGCTTTGGTTTCAGAGCTCTACGACATAGACCACACGAGTCTAATGTAGTTTCATCTCTACGAAATAAAAACAGCGCGGCGGGCGGCTGTAAAACACTCTTTTTTTTACAAGCTTTGTAAAACAACGAAATAAGCAAATTGTCATCATTTTCCTCTACTGATTTTAACTTTGTTTTACCAAATGTCGTGTATTTCCTTAAAAGTTACCTAACTTTTTAATATTAACTAGTGGCTGACCCGTTCTTTGTACGAGATCAGCGCGATCAGCGCGAGATCAGCGCGAGGTAAGAGGCGTGACTTTGAAGCGCCGCCATTTCGAATCAGGATGGAATGTGACAATTTTAAGTAGCCTATGTCACCTTCGGTACTGTTCTTAACAACCACAAAAAAATTCATCCAAATCAGCCGTTTTTGCGTGAAAAGAGGACAACCAAAGGTCTATTTAGCGTGATTCAAACGCCTCCGTCTTATTCTTTGTTACTTCCTCTTTCAGTCCGAGTAGTTTGGTGAGCTTCCTCAACGACTACGTACGAGACAACTACCTCGTGGATTATCACAACGCTCTACTCGCTTCTATAGAAGCTACGACCAAGAGCTCGGACGCGTGGCGCTCTATTACCTCTGTGGCACAGAATTCCGTGCTGGACCTGCCCAAACCTTTGCTCCAAAGTGTGGTCAAAGTGGACGAGAAACTACAACACTTGAAACAGGTGAGAGAAAAAGTAACATTTGACACAGGTGAGATAAGAGAACAAACACTTGAAACAGGTGAGAGAAAAAGTAACATTTGTCACAGGTGAGATAAGAGAACAAACACTTGAAACAGGTGAGAGAAAAACTACAACACTTAAAACGCTATAACATTTGAAATCTAGATTTTCATTTTTTTTTTTATTTTTTTTTTTATTTTATTTTTTTTTTACAGGTAAAACTATCGAGGAAACTTAAACATCAGAGGTCTTATTGTCCCGAAATGGAAGAGAAAAGGAAGAGAGAATAGGAGAAAGCCAGCCGTTCCGAGAACGAAACTCATCTGTTTAGGATAAAATACGCCCCGGGCGGATATCGAACCCGCGGCGACCCATCACTTACAAATAAAATTAATTGATAAAACCAAAAAAGTCAGTTGATTTATTGGACTTGAATTTCAAGTTTATTATTTTGTTTTCTCAATTGTTAGTCAAATAATTTTTTTTCCTCTCTCTCTTTTGTGCGTTTCGGCCACACAAGGAGCCACGAAGTTCTTTGCTTCTCATAATCCTCTTCCTCTTGAGCCAATATAAGTTCATTCGAGAAGTAATTTTTTTTCCTCTCTCTCTTTTGTGCGTTTCGGCCACACGATGGGCCACGAAGTTCTTTGCTTCTCATAATCCTTTTCCTCTTGAGCCAATATAAGTTCATCCGAGAAGTATGATCTGCCTTTCCTTCCATTTCGTAATATTGTTGAATTTTTTTTTCTTTTTTTTTTAAGATGAGTGTTTCACCGCCGTTTTTATTTCGTAGCAATGAAACAACTGCTACGTTGGACGCAAGTGGTCTGTGTCGTAGTATGCCTCTCATCAGATGGGCGAGAAGAGACGCAATACTCCCCATTTAGGAGCTGGATCAACACGAGAACACCAGAAAGTAACCCGTTGAAATATGTGCAATCGAAAAACGAGTACAAATTTTTGTAGATGGTGGGATTCGAACCCGGGACCTTCTGCATGGCAAGCAACCGCGAATAAAACCATTGTTATATTTCAGCTGATGGAGTGTTTACCCCAGCACACACTTGGCTGCTAACTTGAACTATTCCAGGAGTTCAGGACACAAGTTTTATAAAAGATCAAAAATGTTCGCGTCACTACTATCACGTCACGTGAGCTCATGGACAGTCAGAAAAATGTAGTTCAAAGTTTTCCCATAATCATCATCATTGGTTAACAGCCTTTTAAGAGGTGTTCTTGAATTTACGGACACTCGAAAAAGACATTTTTGGAGCATGTCTGGGACCAGTAGAAGAACCCCTATTTTTAAAAGAGGTTTGTTAGAGGGAACTGTAACTGCTAGGATATTATTATCGTCCCGAAATCGAAAAGATGGAAGATAGGATAGGAGAAAACCAGCCGTTCCTTATCCCTTCAGTATAAAATCCGCCCCGGGCAGGAATCGAACCCACGGCCTAGCGCTTATAAAGCAGACGTGGTACCAACCTAGCTAACTATGCTGGCTGAAGTATTCTACAATTTTAAACTGTTACTTGACCAAGTATGCCGCGGGTTCTATTCCCGCCCGCGGTAAATTTCATCCTGAAGGGATTAGGTTCGTTCTGGGAACAGCTGGCTTTCTCCTATCCTGTCTTCTTCCTTCTCTCTTCGATTAGAAACACTTGTTAGATTTTTTTTTCTTTTACCGAATGTGATGATGATGAAAATTAAAAACTTCATAATATAATTTTGTTTCTCCAGATCGCTTCCCAACTGGTTAGAGCTGGAAGCGTCCCGGCGCAAGCGCAAACTCTCGCGCACCGCCGAGGAAAGTCCAGAGACCATCCGTGAGCGCAACATGAAGGAGGCGGAAATGTTGGCGCAAAACCTGAGCGGTGGCGGCATTGGCGCGCACGAAATCATTTCCGACGTGAATCAGCTCAAGTGTTTGGCGCAACTGCAGGAGAGCATGGTGAGTAGGAGGGTGCGGGTTCGAATCCCCGAGGATTTCCTTTAAAGCGAAGGAACCAGCTTAACTCCCTAGACAAAAAGCCCACTCTGAGGTTTAGGTGTAGGAGCAACTGCCCCCAAAGGATGGGTTAAGTAATCTTATAAGAACCTACGAAAGTGATTGAATCATCCCTTCCCTTCCCATCTGACCATAGCAACATGTGAGGGTAGCCTAGGACAGGTGGATGCTCTGAAACAACTGAGAAGTCAACTACACAGCAAGAAACAAGTGAGTAGGTAGAGCTTCCAATCTTCCAGGAATCAAACTCGTGATCTACAGTTTGATGTGCTATCCTCTAAGGCTGGCAACTTTTTCAACACAGACACACTACCCTCCAAACATTTTCACTAGAACCAAAAAAAAGTTTGATAGAATTCTGTAACTGCTGAGGCCTTATAAAAAGTGAAATGAGACAGGATACGAATCTAGCTGTTCCGAGAACAAACCTTATCTTTTTGATATTAAAAATTTCGTGATGAAAAAAGTACTTAATTGAAAAAAATAAAATAATAATAAATAAAATAAAAAAATAAAATAAAAACAAAGATCTATTCAGGATATAATACGCCCCGTAATCGATCCTGCAACCTAACGCTCACTAGGCAGGAATTTTTGCAATCGAAAAACGAGTACAAATTTTTGTCGATGGTGGGATTCGAACCCGGGACCTTCTGCATGGCAAGCAACCGCGAGCTCACTAGGCAGGAATTTTCCAACTTCTTTTTATAGGTATACTTATAAAATTACTCTGTACTTAATACATAAGCCTTTGTTTAGACTACGGGAGTACAGGGACTTTTCAGTCTCATTCTGTTGGGATAAACAAGGTATATTCTATTCTATTCCAGCACCTATACCAAATGTCGTGTATTTCCTTAAAAGTTACCTAACTTTTTAATATTAACTAGTGGCTGACCCGTTCTTTGTACGAGATCAGCGCGAGGTAAGAGGCGTGACTTTGAAGCGCCGCCATTTTGAATCAGGATGGAATGTGACAATTTTAAGTAGCCTATGGCACTCTCAGTACTGTTCTTAACAACCACAAAAAAATTCATCATTTCAGAGCTCTCCCGTTGTCTGGCTGTGTTGGATGAAGCAATGTCAACTTGCCTGCAGCCGGAGAAAACCAAATACATCTTCGAAGGCATCGGAGACATGATTGGAAAGATACTCATGTCTTCTGTCCAATATATGCAGAGGATAGACCAGAGTAAGTACATAGACCTTGAAAAGAAGAACACAAATAGCTTTTAATCTTCACAGTTGGGGGAGGGGTTTTTTTTATTGTTTATTTATACAGACATGTTTCACCATTGCTGGCATCATCAGTGTAAAAAAATTGCACATGAGAAAAAGAAAAAAAGCTCAAAAAAAGGAACAAATTGACAATGTTCCTTGTCATAAACTTGTAAATCAGAAAGTTTGGTTACCGTAGTAAGGGAGGTGCGTCCATCTCCAAACACCTGAAAAGCACGTGCTTCTTTAAACATCGCGCCTAGATTTTCAATTTTATCTACCTGTCATTGGCTCAGAGATACGCGGCAATCGATTGATTGATTTTATTGGCTCATTGATTTTGTAAATCAGGGTGTTCATTTACTCTAATTGTAATATGTGTTCCCCATAATATGTCAAAATATATAAGACCTTGGTTAGACTGCAGGGGTAAAGGAACTTTTCAGTCCTATCCCAGCAGGATAAACAAGGTATATTCTATTCTATTCTATTCTATTCTAATCTAATTACCCCTTTCCTTGGTATTTCAGGTGATGTGAACAAGATGGGGCGTCACATTTACACCCTACAGCAGAGCATTGCTTCGATTACAATGTCGAGAGAAATATCTTTGGATCAGGCACGGCGATATTTTCATCTCCTGACACTATCGCCTGAGGTGAGTCCAATTACGAAATTCCCACGTGTGGGTATTATTTCAACCATAAAAAAAGAAGAAGGTGGGTTCGATTCCCGTCCGGGACGGTATTAATCCTTTACAAATACATCTTCGAAGGCATCGGAGACATGATTGGAAAGATACTCATGTCTTCTGTCCAATATATGCAGAGGATAGACCAGAGTAAGTTCATAGACCTTGAAAAGAAGAACACAAATAGCTTTTAATCTTCACAGTTGGGGGAGGGTTTTTTTTATTGTTTATTTATACAGACATATGTTTCACCATTGCTGGTATCATCAGTGTAAAAAAATTGCACATGAGAAAAGGAAAAAAGCTTCAAAAAAAGGAACAAATTGACAATGTTCCTTGTCATAAACTTGTAAATCAGAAAGTTTGGTTACCGTAGTAACGGAGGTGCGTCCATCTCCAAACACCTGAAAAGCACGTGCTTCAAATAAGCTAGTTAAAAAAACAGCTAAGCTGAGAAAACGAAAAAACCATATCACAATACCACTCTTAACAAATGCAAACAAAATAGTTTAAAAAAAAAGCTCCCAAAATTAATTTGGTTGGATGGAAAAGTCCCTTTTAATGGGTCTGCCCTATATTACTGCTTGAAGAAGAAATTAAAGCTAAAAGAAATTAGTTTTTAAAGCTTAAGAAGGAAAAGAAGATAGGTAGGGTGATTTGGGGTAATTTTGAGACACCAACTTTGAAGGTCTCAAATGACATGCTTCAGAACTTCGGAAGCAGTTTCATGAAAGATTGAGTTCGATTTCTTGTTAGGTTATTTTGAAATCGGACTACTTCCATTAGTTTGTAGGTCTGAAACCTTCAATGTCGGTGTCTCAGAATGGCACTGTCTCGGAATCTCAAAGTGACCCCCAAATCAACCTATTTAGAACATAGAGAGTATTTATAAAAGAAAATACTAATAAGGGTTTGTTTAGAACAAAGTATTTAGAAAAGAAGATACTATTTAGACTTTACTTGCTTAACAAAAGTTCCATAGGTAGTCAATCCTTGCCGATTTTTTACACGAGGACATCAGAATGATTGTTATCTTCAAGATAATTTAGCAGTTTCAAGATAATTCCATAATGATGAGATTAATTAATTAATCTGATTTTGTCATCTCCACTAATATGGGATTTTGTCATCTCCACTAATATGGACTTTTGTCATCTCCTGTAATATCTGATTTTGTCATGTCCTCTAATTTGGGATTTTGTCATCTCCACTAATATGGACTTTTGTCATCTCCTGTAATATCTGATTTTGTCATCTCCACTAATATGGGATTTTGTCATCTCCACTAATATGGGATTTTGTCATCTCCACTAATATGGGATTTTGTCATCTCCAGTAATATGGGATTTTGTCATCTCCACTAATATGGGATTTTGTCATCTCCTCTAATATAGGATTTTGTCATATCCATGCACTAATATAAAATTTTGTCATCTCCACTAAATTGTTATTTTGTCATCTCCACCACTAGGTATTTTTTTCCCCTCTGTAATTAAAAGTGATAGGCGGATTTCACATCTAGACTGCAACTTGTAGTATACGGCAGTTTTCATGACTTAAAGTTTAAGTGTGAACAGGCCCATGAGGCTATGTAGCCCACAACATGAAAACTGCCGTACCTATACTAACCGACACCGAAGCGAATACAATAGTCCGTCCCTTATACCTTTTTTATTACTATTGTAATAATAAAGGAAGGACGGACTAAAAATTATAGGCACGTGAATTGTCTCTGTAAAAAATTACCCTGACCTTGACCTTGTGTCATTTCCACAGGAATGGTTCTCCACGCGTCTGTCCCAGCTGATATCCCATCCCGCGTCCGGGTTCCCTTCCAACACCTCCACTCAGGGTTCCACGTTCGCCACAATCCCTCAGATCTACGTTACAACGGCCGCCCCTCCCTCTTCCGGCTCTAGCCCGTCCCCCTCCCAGCTACTCACCAGTTTGGAGAGCATCGCTTCGGAGTTCATGGAGCTGGGACATACGTGTCTCCTCGTTCTACATTTGGAGGTTCGGGTCCAATGCTTCCACTATTTGCTGCCCAAGAAGAACAACGTCTATGTGGAACCCAAAGTTATAGGTATGTCCTCGGGAACGGTATAAGCTAGAGACTTGAAATTTGGTATGTAGTTCACAAATGTGACAAGGATGCAACACAAAACGTTTGTTTGAGATAGGTGCTGCGGTTGGCGGTATTTTGACCGCTTTTGGACAGATTTCGACCGTTTTCTGGCGGTTTTCAGCTATAGCGACAAAAAGGTTAGAGACATTGTAAAAGTTAGGGTAAAAGAACACTCATATAAGCATCATTCAATAGGATAAGGAAAGTCGTGTGATGTTCACACCAGATTTTTTATAGTTGACTAGGGTTCTGCATTTGGGTGTCTAATATGGGGTCTAATTTGGGGGTCTAATTTGGGTGTCTAATATGAATCTAATTAATAATAATTATAGGTATGCTTGATAAGGAGAACCAAAAAGGCATATATATTTTGCAGAACTTCAAAGAATATATGCCTTTTTGGTTCTCCTTATCAAGTTGACCCACAGAACTTATATATAATGACTGCTGAAACCCTCCAAGAACTTAAATTTCAAGTTTATTATTTTGCTTTCTCAATTGTTAGTCAATTTTTTTTTTTTTCTTCCTCTCTTTTGTGCGTTTCGGCCACACAAGGGGCCACGAAGTTCTTTGCTTCTCATAATCCTCTTCCTCTTAAGCCAATATAAGTTCATTCTAGAAGTATTCAATTCAATTATTTATTTTTTGGACATAATAATAGATATACAAAGGTGTTTTTCTTATTTCAGGAGACAAGCAGAGTCCTATTGAAGAGGACCTGTCATTGGCTGATCCTGAAGCCGACTCCGCCCACTTTATCAAGATCCTGATAGAATCCCTCATCCTGCTCCACAAGTTACCGGACACAATTGAAGTAAGAGTTCTGGGTTCTATGCCCACCATTAAAAAAAGTTCTCGATTTTGAAAAAAGATTGTTAATATGAAAAGCCCATTCATTCAACGAAGATTACAATATATAAGATAGTACATAAAGTATATAAACTATAAAAATAATAGCATGATCTGCCTTTCCTTCCATTTCGTAATATTGTTGTATAAAACCATTGTTGTATTTCAGCTGATGGAGTGTTTACCCCAGCACACATCCCATATCTACCAAATCCTAACTTCGGCACTGCGTAACTTCCACGATACTTGTCAGGCAGGCTACCGGGGCATTGTACAACCAGATCCGGAAGACAGGAGAATCTGCAGCGCCGCCTGGCTCAAAGACGAAGACATTTGTCGGTTCCTCAAGTAAGTCTAAAAATACCAAAAAACCATTATTATTATTATTTTTTTTTTTTAAAGACCGTTCTTGAATTTACGGACACTCGTAAAAAAAGACATTTTTGGAGCATGTCTGGGACCAGTAGAAGAACCCCCCTTTTTTTAAAGAGGTTTGTTAGAGGGAACTGTAACTGCTAGGGTCTTATCGTCCCGAAATCGAAAAGAGATGGAAGACAGGATAGGACGTTCCGAGAACGAACATTATCCCATCAGGATAAAATCCGCCCCGGGCGGGAATTAAACCCACGGCCTAGCGCTTATAAAGCAGACGTGCTACCAACCTAGCTAACTAGGCTGGCAGAAGTACTTACCTCTTTGAAGTATTCTACAATTTAAACTGTTACGTGACCAAGTATGCCGCGGGTTCTATTCCCGCCCGCGGTAAATTTTATCCTGAAGGGATTAGGTTCGTTCTGGGAACAGCTGGCTTTCTCCTATCCTGTCTTCTTCCTTCTCTCTTCGATTGGAAAAACTTGTTAGATTTTTTTTCTTTTACCGAATGTGGTGATGATGAAAATTAAAAACTTCATAATATAATTTTGTTTCTCCAGATCGCTTCCCAACTGGTTAGAGCTGGAAGCGTCCCGGCGCAAGCGCAAACTCTCGCGCACCGCCGAGGAAAGTCCAGAGACCATCCGTGAGCGCAACATGAAGGAGGCGGAAATGTTGGCGCAAAACCTGAGCGGTGGCGGCATTGGCGCGCACGAAATCATTTCCGATGTGAATCAGCTCAAGTGTTTGGCGCAACTGCAGGAGAGCATGGTGAGTAGGAGGGCGCGGGTTCGAATCCCCGAGGATTTCCTTTAAAGCGAAGGAACCAGCTTAACTCCCTAGACAAAAACCCCACTCTGAGGCTTAGGTGTAGGAGCAACTGCCCCCAAAGGATGGGTTAATCTTATACAAATCTACGAAAGCGATTGAATCATACCTTCCCTTCCCCTCTGAGTTGAAAAAATCCACCTGTTCAAAAGTTCAGAATACACTCTAAAAGTCTAAAATAATCCATACTTAACATCAAAACTCTGTTCCGTGTTGATTTATGCCGGGCGTCTCTTCAAACTATTGACGTAGGTTTTTTTTTTTTTAAGAGGTTTGACAGAGGGAACTGTAACTGCTATGGTCTTATCGTCCCGAAATCGAAGAGAGAAGGAAGACAGGATAGGAGAAAGCCAGCCGTTCCGAGAACGAACATTATCCCATCAGGATAAAATCCGCCCCGGGCGGGAATCGAATCTGCGGCCCAGCGCTTACAAGGCAGACGCACTACCAACTAAGCTGACTAGGCTGGCACCATAAAGATTTATTTTTATTATTATTATTTTTTTTAAGATGAGTGTTTTACCGCCGCGCCGTTTTTATTTCGTAGCAGTGAAACAACTACTACATTGGACTTCCTCTCTTTTGTGTCGTAGCATGTCCCTCATCAGTATTGTGGCATACGTCGGGATGGGCATGCTACGACACAGACCACACGAGTCTAATGTATCAGTTGTTTCATTGCTACGAAATAAAAACGGCGATGAAACACTCGTTTTTTTATATATTGTTATTTTTATTACACTTAAATATTTACAACGAATTAAAAAATTATAGGCACGTGAATTGTCTCTGTAAAAATTACCCTGGGGAAGAAAAAAGAAAATTATCAGAAAATAATCGCGATGCGAGCGGAGAAATCAAACATGTTTGAAATCGACGCTTTGCTCGATGCTCTCACCAAAGTATGGAAAAGTATCTTACAAGTGTAATAGCCAATAGAAAAGCAGAATTTTGAATTTGGACGAATCATATCGAAATATGGAAAATTGTAAATACTTTTCCATACTTTGGTGATTTAGGGCACTGACCTTGACCTTGTGTCATTTCCACAGGAATGGTTCTCGACGCGTCTGTCCCAGCTGATATCCCATCCCACGTCCGGGTTCCCCTCCAACACCTCCACTCAGGGTGGTCTTCCTTCTCTCTTCGATTTCGGGACGATAAGACCATAGCAGTTACAGTTCCCTCTGTCAAACCTCTTTAAAAAAAAAAAAAAAATCGATGCTCTCCGCTATGCGCGCTGCTCGTACTGTGTGTGCTACCTATTTAAATCAACGTGTTTGATTTCATCGCTTTGCTCGTTCATTGATGCTCGTTGCTCTATGCTCTATGCTCGCCGCTCCACTGTGTTCTTAGCCGGAAGTTCTGTGAGGCAAAGTCCCGTTTGAACAAGGCCTCGTATTTGTCACTGAGTAGCGCGGCCCGCATGTCTTCTGGCGTGGTGGACGTTTGTGTAGGTCCTGGACACAGAGCTATCACTCGAATACCGGTCTGTGATTGGTGGAACTGATCCTGTAAGGAAATAATAAGGTTTGTGTAGGTCCTGGACACAGAGCTATCACTCGAATACCGGTCTGTGATTGGTGGAACTGATCCTGTAAGGAAATAATAAGGTTTGTGTAGGTCCTGGACACAGAGCTATCACTCGAATACCGGTCTGTGATTGGTGGAATTGATCCTGTAGAATGAAGTAGAGTTCAGTAAACTGTAGTCTAGTGTAGACTTTGCTGGTTACCTTGCTACGCAAGTACGCGACCCGTTGCATACATAAGAGCGGTCAAACTTTGTTGACTTGGCGGGGCGTTGACTTAATAATAGATCAGTTGCGCTTACTTGGGTGATGTTTCAAAGTCATAGAGCAGGAAAAATGAGGACCAACGGAATTTTTCTTTTTCTTCTACGACTTCTAGATACCGAGATAAATCGATTTAAAAAATACAGGTAAATCGTGAAGTTTGACGTCACGGCATACGCTCCCGTAGGCGAAGACGTCACATCAAATGTCCCGAGCAAAGCTCCCTCACAGGCAACGCATATTTGAACTCTTTCATTAGAGCGGAAAATAACAAGCGGGGCCCGTCCCTCCGGGAATTTTTCGATCTTGGTTAAGGAAAATCAATATTTATGTACCTACCTATTTTATTTAATATTCAGTTTATTATTATTCTTGATTTGTTTTTTTGGTTTTACTTTTATGTAATGATTTAAAATCAAGACTAGAGCCCGTTCTCCCTTTATTCCCAATATAATGTTCAAGTCACCCATCCATTTATTGGCCTTGCTCGGCGTAGCTTAACATAGATGACGCTAAAACCGGTCTTAAATGATCGACTGAAGTGTTATCTAAAACTTTCTCGCTTTGAGTTCACAGGTCGTCGCGACAAATTTCGAGATCAGAGCTCATTTATGTAAGAAAATGTGAAAAAATCCTCCAAAAACCAGTTTTTTTGGTTTTTTGGCTTTAAGGTTTTCTGGACAAAATTTGCGTTGTTTGAATCCACCCTACCCTAACTGAATTTTCCCCCCATTTCCAGGAAATTCTAAACGACATCCTAGAGACAGGACCTCAGTACACCGACCTAGAATATATGCACGCCATACAGCTTATACATAGGAGTCGCTTTCATAAGTCGTCGCGACAAATTTCAAGATCAGAGCTCATTTGTGTGAGAAAATGTGAAAAAAATCCCCCAAAAACCATTTTTATTGGTTGAATCCACCCTACCCTAACTGAATTTTCCCCCCATTTCCAGGAAATTCTAAACGACATCCTAGAGACAGGACCTCAGTACACCGACCTGGAATATATGCACGCCATACAGCTTATACACAGGAGTCGCTCCCCCACAGTAGACCCTAATCTACATATGAACAAACTGAATGATATCCTGACTGAAATGAGACGGAAATATTGACCCCGTGCTGTCAGTTAGGTCCCGGGTTTGATTTCTGGAGTCGACAAAAATTTGTACACGTTTTTAATTTTTTTTTAATTATTTCCTGGCATAGGAGTCGCTCCCCCACAGTAGACCCTAATCTACATATGAACAAACTGAATGATATCCTGACTGAAATGAGACGGAAATATTGACACCGTGCTGTCAGTTAGGTCCCGGGTTTGATTCCTGGAGTCGACAAAAATTTGTACACGTTTTTAGATTTTTTTTTTATTATTTCCTGTTGTTCTCGTGTTGACCCAGCACCTAAATGAGAAATATTGTGTCTCTTATCGGCCATCTGATGAGGGACAAACTACGGGATGGGCATGCTACGACACAGACCACAAGCGCCTAGGGAAACAGTTGTTTCATTGCTACGGAAGAAAAACGTCGGTGAAACACTCTGACCGCTTCGTTACCTCCGCTACATTGTGATTTTGTCATCTCCACTAATTTGGGATTTTGTCATCTCCACTAATATGGGATTTTGTCATCTCCACTAATATGGGATTTTGTCATCTCCACTAATTTGGGACTTTGTCATCCCCACTAATATGGGATTTTGTCATATCCACTAATATGGGATTTTGTCATCTCCTCTAATATGGGATTTTATCATCTCCTCTAATATGGGATTTTGTCATCTCCACTAACTTGGACTTTTGTCATCTCATCTAATATGGTACAAATTTCTTGACCCCGCCGGGAATCGAACCCGGGTCTCCCGCGTGCAAGGCGAGTGCAGTGACCACTACGCCATGGGAGCTGAATGATGATGATGATTATTATTATTATTTCAGCGGTTTGATACGCGGGACTAGGTGTAGGTAACTGCTAAGGTCTTATCGTCCCGAAAGTGAAGAGAGAACGAGGACAGGGCAAGAGAAAGCCAGCCCTTTCGAGGACGAACCTTTTCTGTTCAGGATAAAATCCTCGGCTACCAGCCTCCTCACATTGACCTCATTTAGCCTGAGTGGGGCGGGAAAAAGCCAGCAGTATGTCTCAGATGATTACCCATGCGGATACCAACCACGGGCAACGTTGCATGAGGGTGAGCTTTTGGGAACTGGAGCATTGAATGTGCTAACACCGCTCGCTAAACTGTGTTTTCGTTACCTCCGCTACATTGTGATTTTGTCATCTCCACTAATTTGGGATTTTGTCATCTCCACTAATATGGACTTTTGTCATCTCCTGTAATATCTGATTTTGTCATCTCCTCTAATATGGGATTTTGTCATCTCCACTAATATGGACTTTTGTCATCTCCACTAATATGGGATTTTGTCATCTCCACTAATATGGGATTTTGTCATCTCCACTAATATGAGCTTTTGTCATCTCCCCTCAATTGTTATTTTGTCATATCCACTAAAATGGGATTTTGTCATCCCAAGTTGCAGTCTAGATGTGAAATCCACTATACCTACATTGGAGACTGGAACATTTAATGTGCTATCACCGCTGGAAAAACAGCAACAACAACAACATACCAACCACGGGCAACGTTGCATGAGGGTGAGCTTTTGGGAACTGGAGCATTGAATGTGCTAACACCGCTCGCTAAACTGTGTTTTCATTACCTCCGCTACATTGTGATTTTGTCACCTCCACTAATTTGGGATTTTGTCATCTCCACTAATATGGACTTTTGTCATCTCCTGTAATATCTGATTTTGTCATCTCCACTAATATGGGATTTTGTCATCTCCACTAATATGGACTTTTGTCATCTCCTGTAATATCTGATTTTGTCATGTCCTCTAATTTGGGATTTTGTCATCTCCACTAATATGGACTTTTGTCATCTCCTGTAATATCTGATTTTGTCATCTCCACTAATATGGGATTTTGTCATCTGAAATCCACCATACCTACATTGGAGACTGGAACATTTAATGTGCTATCACCGCTGGAAAAACAACAACAACAACAACAACAACAACAGCAACAACAACAGCAGCAACAACAACAGCAACAACAACAACAACAACAACAACAACAACAACAACTACTACTTCTACTTACCAGATTCACGTCAACTTCAAGCTCCCAGAATCTATCATTGAATATCCCGGCATTGTTGATGACTATGTCCAGACCGCCTAACTTCTGTAGCGTGATCTGAAACGCCTCTGGAAACAACACACGTGCATTATTACCTTATTTTGAAAAAATAGCAATGTCCCTTGCTAAAGAAATAGCTAAACGCCTCTGGAAACAACACACGTGCATTATTACCTTATTTTGAAAAAATAGCAATGTCCCTTGCTAAAGAAATAGCTTTTTCCCTTTGCTAAGGAAATGGCATTTTCCCTTGCTAAATAGCAAAGGTTGAATGCGAAGGGCATCCGCTTGTAAATTTTTTGTAGCCAAAACCAAAAGTGAGCCCAAAGCAATTACCCTAGGGCTGATTGAGAGGCTGATGAAAAACGCCGACCCCGCCTGAACACGGGAAAAGACGAATTTATCTAGTCAACATGGCTTAACTCATACATAATCGAATTTGGGTGTTCTTTTACCTTCAAACTGTGGATAGTCAGTGACGTCACAAGGGCAGTAGATAGCTCTGTTAGGTCCGTATTTGGTCCGCCATTGTTCCGCTAAATCTTCCCCAACGGAATCGTTGATGTCACATATCGATACCTACATACATTGGTAATAGAAAGTAGAAGTTGAAAGATAGATAATAAAAGAAAGTGAAATGGGTCATAATCAATAAATTAATGACAATCACCATTAGGAGAAGGAAATTGAAATATACTATTGTATGATGAGCACATTGCATAGTTATAAAGTATTTTCTGGCGTTTACACAAATATTCTATTTATTGGAGTTGAAAAACATCTCTCCAAACTAAACTAGCAATCGTGCTCTAAGGGGCGTATCTGAACCTGAAGCTAAAAACAGAGTGGCAGTGGATCCGAAGGCAGAGTTTTTTTTTACTCTCAACTCTATGAGGTTTGAAATGGAGCAGTTGCAAATGGGTAAAAATTATAAATGGTCGATTCCTATGTAAAAAGTTGGGAAAAATCTAAATCTGAGGTCAAAACTCCGAAAAAATAACTGTAAAATGTCGAAAGTTCAATTTTTAATTGATAATGGACTCTTAGGTGGAAGGTAACCACTATGTGAGATTGTGAGGGTAATGCCAGAGGCGTTCTCTACCACCTAACCCTTAGAGCTCGATTAATATGTGATCAAATTCTCAAATAAGTAAAGATAAAATTTCATACCTCGGCAGGGATCGAACACACGGCCCTCCTGTTTACCAGGCGAGCGTCTTGACCACTACGCCACCGAGTAAGGTATATTAAAAAAAATTGTACCTCGGTACCGCTTTCGCATTACTTCAAGGCACATTCTTTTACATCCATGCCTATCCAAAAGGGGTAGGCAGGTACTTACGACTGGAAGTTCTGTGAGGCAAAGTCCCGTTTGAACAAGGCCTCGTATTTGTCACTGAGTAGCGCGGCCCGCATGTCTTCTGGCGTGGTGGACGTTTGTGTAGGTCCTGGACACAGAGCTATCACTCGAATACCGGTCTGTGATTGGTGGAACTGATCCTGTAAGGAAATAATAAGGTTTGTGTAGGTTAATAAACTGTGAGTCTAGTTGTAGACCTGTTGGTTACCTTTGCTACGCAAGTACGGCGACCGTGCATACATAAGAGGCGGTCAAAACTTGTTACTTGGCGGGGCGTTGACTTAATAATAGATCCAGTTGGCTTACTTGGGTGAGTGTTTCAAAAGTCATACAGGAAAAATGAGGACCAACGAATTTTTCTTTTTCTTCTACGACTTCTAGACCCGAGATAAATCGATTAAAAACAATACCGGTAAATCGTGGGGCTTTGACGTCATGGCATACGACTTGACGTCATTGGCATACGCTCCCGTAGGGCGGTGACGTCACATGCAAATGTCCCGAGCAAAGCTTCCTTCGGCAGGCAACACATTAAGTGTGTTTGTGCGGATACGTTTCTGCGCATTCTTATCTGCTCTCCGAAGCGTACTTGCATTACTGGCGCTACCTAGCGGACAGAAAAGAAAAAAGGCAACTGGTAAAGGTCTGACGTGACGCCATACCTATCTTTGAACTCTTTCATTTGAACGGAAAATTAAAAATTGAATTTTAGGACCTGTAAAGTTATTCTCCGACTTTGACCTCAGATTGGAAATTATGACAACTTCACAGTTGTATATGTTTGGTAGTTCTATAATTCTTTACCCATTTGCAACTGCTCCATTGATTCCGTTCCTTGAGACCAACCCTAGGTAGCTTGGAGGCGGTAGCGTGTCTTCTGTTTACTTTGTAAGTGCTAGGTTGCGGCCCAGGGCGACTTTGTATCCTGTCTTTCCTTCTCCTAGAGCCTTGCAAGCGGCGTGCCACTGTCCCAAGGTAACCAGGGTGGCCAAGGCAGCGTAATTCCAGTTCCATTGGAACTTAAAAATATATAATAATAATACATAATAATAATAATAATAATAATAAATAATAATAATAAATAATAATAATAATAATAAATATAATAATAATAATTAAATAATAATTAAAAATAATAAATAATTCTTATGTTATACCTAACCTACATCATAACAACACAGCAATCTCAAAAGATGAGATGCTCGATAAAGGAGACGATAATGGGAAAACGAAAGAGTAGTTAAGTTAATAAACAAACGAATATTTGAAGAGAGACGAGAAGAGAGAGAGAGAGAAAAAAAAAAAAAAAAAACAAAAACAGAATAAACTACGCGCCTAACAATCTCAGTCCAACCTTCTTTTCTTTAATACACGCGCCGCCACATTGGCCTGGCAAAGGGCCCACAATGGCATGTTTGGTGGGCGCTGTAGATGGGAGCGGGAGGCAGTTGGGTACAAAACCCCAGGGTGACGCCGTCATCACGATTGTACCGCCTGACCTGTGCCGACCCCTTCTGTCGGCGCCCTATGAAAACTCGAGCGATAAAGACAGTGACCATACCCCACAGAACTAATCCACGCAGTCTGACAATGGGCTTCGAGAGATAAAAAAATGTGGGGGAACCAAGGTTGATTTTTTTTTCTTTTTGTGGTTTTTTTAGAATAATCGAAGAGGGGGAGAGTGAGGATGATGATGATGATTTAATTAATCATTATTATTATCCTATGATATATATCTTATTACTTGACTTAAACTCTATTATATATATATTTATCTGAATACATGAATCATATTATATTATTATATTATTATTATGATTAGTTAT
>NW_007378085.1:95415-126799 GCF_000475195.1 Diaphorina citri | reverse complement strand
GGTCGCTATGCGCATTTATATGTCATAGCTACTCATTTTCCTCACGAGGCTGAGTGGGCCCCGCAACATCCAGTCACGCGTTCTCGTGTTGACCCAGCACCTAAATGAGAAATATTGTGTCTCTTATCGGCCATCTGATGAGGGACAAACTACGGGATGGGCATGCTCCGACACAGACCACAAGCGCCTAGGGAAACAGTTGTTTCATTGCTACGAAAGAAAAACGTCGGTGAAACAGTTTACTTTTTTTTAATCTTTTAACTCAAAACCTTGGGAATTCTGAAAACTGTAGGATAAATTTGAGCAAGGTAAAACAACTTGTATGTTTTCAATATTGTATAAATTTGTTTATTTTTGTTTACTTGATTATTTTCATCAATTATTTATTGTTTATTAATATTTTAGAGTTTATTTTTTGTATAAAATATATTAGAAAAAGAAACGTAAAAATTCAATTCAAAAAGGATCATTTTGTTATAAAAATGCAAACTCATTTAAATATGTGATTATAGGAATCTATGAAGAGGTTGTTCTATGTCGCATGAGGATCGGTCACACTCGAGCCACCCACAGTTTTCTCTTCAAAAGAACCCTCCCGCCATCTTGCCGCTGTGGCGATCCTCTTACCGTTTTCCACATTTTGTCCTGTCATCTGCATGCCAACATCCGCGCCTCCCTACCTACCCCTCCGGTACTGTCTGACAGTCCGGAGGGCGTTGACTCCCTAATCAACTATCTGAAAGCTATTAATCTGTACCACTTAATTTAATCCACCCGAGTCGGCGCGAACGACCTACTTAACAAGTAGAGTTAAAGCGCCTTACCGAAAAAAAAGGAATCTCCATTTCTAATGCGAACCTTTGTTATTTGAGTCAACTATTAAATGAATTCACCAAAAGTCGAATTTTACTTTGAAATTCGGTTCTCAAAATTTGAAATTCGCGCCACTCTTATGAGCACAACATGGCGGTTTGTTTTTTGTTTACATTTTTTTAAGGATACGCTTTTATAACACATGAGGTATAGGGTACCCTCCCTCCACTACTTGAGCTGCAATTTACCTACTACTGAATCATTTGGACCGTTTTATTTCAATACTAAAATTCGACTGCATTGGACTAAAAACAGAGTGGAGCAGAGAGCATAGCGCAGAGAGCATAGAGCATAGCGCATAGAGCATAGGTCATCAAGCAGGTAGAGTTGAGTGATGATAGAGGGAAGCGACAAACCGCATAGAACTGAGATGAAAAAGCTCTTAGCTTTCCGCTTTACTTTGTTATTAGCCTTGATTAAATAAATATAAAATAATAAAAACTCCAATATATATTTTCAAAAAACCAATAAATAAGCTAGTTAAAAAAACAGCTAAGCTGAGAAAACGAAAAAACCATATCACAATACCACTCTTAACAAATGCAAACAAAATAGTTAAAAAAAAAAAGCTCCCAAAATTAATTTGGTTGGATGGAAAAGTCCCTTTAATGGTTCTGCCCTATATTACTGCTTGAAGAAGAAATTAAAGCTAAAAGAAATTACCTAGTTTTTAAAGCTTAAGAAGGAAAAGAAGATAGGTAGGGTGGTTTGGGGTAATTTTGAGACAAGTCCAATTTGAGACACCAACTTTGAAGGTCTCAAATGACATGCTTCAAAACTTCGGAAGCAGTTTCATGAAAGATTGAGTTCGATTTCTTGTTAGGTTATTTTGAAATCGGACTACTTCAATTAGTTTGTAGATCTGAAACCTTCAATGTCGGTGTCTCAGAATTGCACTGTCTCGGAATCTCAAAGTGACCCCCAAATCAACCTATTTAGAACATAGAAAGTATTTTTAAAAGAAAATACTAATAAGGGTTTGTTTAGGACAAAGTATTTAGGAAAGAAGATACTTTACTTGCTTAAAAAAAGTTCCACAGGTAGTCAATCCTTGCCGATTTTTTACTCGAGGACATCAGAATGATTGATTTTATCTTCAAGACAATTTAGCAGTTTCAAGATGATTCCATAATGATGAGATTAATTAATTAACGAGAAGTTTATTAATTACAATTCACAATTAATTTTCTTTCTGAATAAAGTCCTGTAAGTACTAATGTACTTTTAGAGAGATCATCCTTAATGACGAGAATTCGCGATATGAAGGGTTGAGAAAAGGAAGAGGTTAGATTTAATAATAGTTGGCGGGAAATTTGACCTCCCTTGGGATTTGATTGTTTTCGACTGCCCACACCGAGCCGCTGGTACCCTTCTGAAGAACATGGATCAGTGCCTGCCCTACGGACTGGGCCCTGAAATTAAACAGTAAAGTCAAAATAAATGATAGAGATTGAAAAAAGAAGACCTCCGTTGTACGGTTTGGCTGCTAACTTGAACTATTCCAGGAGTTCAGGACACAAGTTTTATAAAAGATCAAAAATGTTCGCGTCACTACTATCACGTCACGGGAGCTCATGGACGGTCAGAAAAATGTAGTTCAAAGTTTTCCCATAATCATCATCATTGTTTAACAGCCATAAGGTCACGGCTGGTCCAGTGGTAACCCGCTTTGTCTGTGTGTGTGTCTGTCTGTCTGTCTGTCTGTAAACAAAATATCTCGAGAACGGTAAGAGCTAGAGAGTTGAAATTTGATATGTAGCTGTCAAATGTGACAAGGATGCGACAGCCCCCCTTTAAAAAAAAAAAAAAAAAAAAAAAAAAAAACCTTACACCCCTTGTTATCAAGGACAAAAGTTGTAGTCTTTCCTTTGTCTAATAGAATAGAATAGAATACTGTCTAACCTTCTTAGGCCCTAACAGCCTGTTAGCTTAACAGCCATGTTAAAGCCTATACAAATCAGATGGAACTTAACAGGCTGTTAGTTTAACAGACCTTCTAAGGACTGAAAAAATGTTGTTTGAATCCACCCATGGACGGTCAGAAAAATGTAGTTCAAAGTTTTCCCATAATCATCATCATTGGTTAACAGCCATAAGGCTGGTTTACTGCAGTATACCATGTTTCCCTGTCTTCTGCCTTCCTCTTGAGATCATCCATTATTTGTTTGATGTAGTCCAGTGGTGGACCACAAGACAGCCACACCATTATAAAAAATAAGGCTGGTTTACTGCAGTATACCCTGTTTCCCTGTCTTCTGCCTTCCTCTTGAGATCATAGTAGGTTGTGACGCTCATATTCTCCATTATTTGTTTAATGTAGTCCAGTGGTGGACCACAAGACAGCCACACGTCACGTGAGCTCACGTAAGTGAGAACCTTGCCACTTAAAAGTCCTAAAAAACTTTTAATATTGATAATGGACTCTTAGGTGGAAGGTAACCACTATGTGAGATTGTGAGGGTAATGCCAGAGGCGTTCTCTACCACCTAACCCTTAGGGCTCGATTAATATGTGATCAAATTCTCAAATAAGTAAGGATAAAATTTCATACCTCGGCGGGGATCGAACCCACGCCCTCCTGTTTACCAGGCGAGCGTCTTGACCACTACGCCACCGAGTAAGGTACTTAAAAAAAAAGATTGTACCTCGGTAGCGCTTTCGCATTACTTCAAGACACATTCTTTTGCATCCATGCCTATCCAAAAGGGGTAGCCAGGTACTTACGACTGGAAGTTCTGTGAGGCAAAGTCCCGTTTGAACAAGGCCTCGTATTTGTCACTGAGTAGCGCGGCCCGCATGTCTTCTGGCGTGGTGGATGTTTGTGTAGATGTGACGTCAGACTTTACGCAGTTGTTTTTTTCGTCCGCTAGGTAGCGCCAGTATGCAAGTACGCTTGCGGAGGAGCAGAAAGAAATACACAGAAACGTATGCGCACAAACACATAAATGCGTTGCTTGCGAGGGAGCATTGCTCGGGACATTTGATGTGACGTCTTCGCCTACGGGAGCGTAATGCCGTGACGTCAAAGTTCACGATTTACCGGTATTTTCTAAATCGATTTATCTCGGGATTTAGAAGTCGTAGGAGAAAAAGAAAAATTCCGTTGGTCCTCATTTTTCCTGCTCTATGACTTTGAAACATCACCCAGGTAAGCGCAACTGATCTATTGTCGCTTCATCCTCTTGTCGTCGCTTCCCTCTCCCTATTCGATACTCTGTGCGCTCAGCTCTCTTCTCCACTCTGTCTTTAACCTCAAGGTGTGTCCACACTTAGGTGACGGCTCTCTATCGATCGCCGATTGATGTGATTTTATTGTGAATCGACGTCGATCGACATTCGGTCGACCATGTTTGGACAGACCTTCAGAGCTCACTTACCTTAGCACCAAACTTAAGAAGTTCCTCACAGTAGGCCCGGCCGATTCCTGCAGCCCCTCCGGTAACAAGGGCCACTTTGCCCTTCAAATCCATCACCATGGCAACGCAATGTCAACTTTACAATCCAGACGCGAGACGTCTTAAATCATTGGAGCAGAAGCACTTGGGTCAAACCAGATGGTGTGAATACCTAGAAATAAAAGGAATTTAACAACCTCCATGGCCGAGTGGGTATCACACTAGGCTTGCACGCCGCGCTGGAGGTACCAGGTTCGATTTCCGGCGGGGTCAAAGTATTTTTGGGCTATCTATACCTATAAAGAACCAGAAAAAAAGGAGAATGAACAAAGAATAAGCTTTGTGAGTTTGTACAGAAATACATACATAACATACATGATAAAATGATAGATAAAGTACCTATTTCAACTCTGTGTTTGGAGTTCGGGGTACACTAAGCCTGATGAGGACAATTGAGTATACCACGTATTTTAATTGAGTAGCGAACAATGACGGTATTAATACCAATGTAAAAATATTATTGAAGTATGGAAATTGACTCCAAAGGAGGCACTTGAATGCTGTGATATTCACAAAAAATGTGAAAAAGCTCTTCTTTACCACAAAGAATTAGTGATTTGAAATAAAAGGAATTTCAATTGTGTTGAGCATAAATGCTTGTCACAAATGTCGTTCTCCGAATGATAAACTATCCTAATTTCATTACATGACTAGTACTTGAACAATCAAACATGCCAGGCTGTTAGGATTATTGTTATAATTTCGTTTATTGTAAATGAGTGCGCCAATGCACTTTTTGGGTACTTTTACATCGGAATAGGACTCTACCTCGAAAAAAATTGTCATTTGGTTGAGCCCCATTCACCAAAAGTCGAATTTTACTATTTCAATAAAGGATGGCATTAAATGAAATTATTCCGGCATCGAAAATATCGAGTCAAGTTTAGAGATGTGCAAGGAGTGAGTGAGTTATAAAAAAGAACTACTCCTTTCAGTGAACTACTTAGTCAATGAGTCAGATACTAAAACAAGTAACTCACTTTTATAGGGAGTTAGGATCTCATCGACTGAGTAGTTCAATGAAAAGAGTCGTTCTTTGTAAATCACTCAATCTTTAAACATCTCTATTCAATTTACCTCCTTGCGATTTACTACTGAATCATTTGGACCGTTTTATTTCAATACTAAAATTCGACTGCATTGGGCTAAGAACAGAGTGGAGCAGAGAGCATAGCGCAGAGAGCGTAGCGCATAGAGGATAGCGCAGAGAGCATAGCGCATAGAGGATAGCGCAGAGAGCATAGCGCATAGAGGATAGCGCAGAGAGCGTAGCGCATAGAGGATAGCGCAGAGAGCATAGCGCATAGAGCATAGCGCAGAGAGCATAGCGCACAGAGCATAGCGCAGAGATCATAGCGCATAGAGCATAGCGCAGAGAGCATAGTGCATAGAGGTGTTTGTGCGCATACGTTTCTGCGCATTTCTTTCTGCTCCTCCGCAAGCGTACTTGCATACTGGCGCTACCTAGCGGACGAAAAAAAAAACAACTGCGTAAAGTCTGACGTGACATACCTATCTTTGAACTCTTTCATTTGAACGGAAAATAAAAATTGAATTTTAGACCTTTTAAAGTTATTTTTTCCGACTGGACTTTGACGTCATGGCATACGCTCCCGTAGGCGGTGACGTCACATCAAATGTCCCGAGCAAAGCTCCTTCGCAGGCAACACATTATAGTGTTTGTGCGCATACGTTTCTGCGCATTTCTTTCTGCTCCTCCACAAGCGTACTTGCATACTGGCGCTACCTAGCGGACGAAAAAAAACAACTGCGTAAAGTCTGACGTGACATATCTTTGAACTCTTTCATTTGAACGGAAAATAAAAATTGAATTTTAGACCTTTTAAAGTTATTTTTTTCCGAGTTTTGACCTCAGATTTGGATTATTGACAACTTTTTACGTAGGAATCGACCTTTTATTTATAATTTTTACCCATTTGCAACTGCTCCATTGATTCCGTTCTTAGCCAACCTAGGTAGCTTGGAGGGCAGCGTGTCTACTGTCTACTTTGTAAGTGCTAGGTTGCGCCCAGGGCGGATTTGTATCCTGTCTTCCTTCTCTCCTAGAGCTTGCAAAGCGGGCGTGCTACGTCCCAAGTTAACCAGGCTGGCCAAGGCAGACGTAATCCAGTTGCATTGGAATTAAAAAATAATAATAATAAACAAGATCATAATTAAAGTTGAAATAATCGAAGTTCCGTATAAAACAATAGAAAAAGGGCAAAATTTAGGTACAAAAGCACAAAATAGGGAATAAATACCCAATCGAATCTTTTGAAAGCTAGAGAATAATGCCGATTTTGGGGTTGAAATAATCGAGGTTCTATTGTACCTAAGGAATTAAAATAGGTACCTAGTTACTGAAAATATGGGTTTGTAGATCGCATTAGGTACAAAGGGAATTTTCTTAAAATCTTCACTACATCAAGCGTGCCGGGAGGTGCACGAACTTCATTTTCCTTTGACGGGCAGGGCGTAATGATTTATTGTTCTCAAAATTCTGGCTCATGAAAGCATGAAGGATCCAAATCCCAAGTAGGTAGGATCCTAATAGGTAAAGACCGTTTCCATGATGTCCCTATATACAGTAGAACCTCGATTATTTCAACTAATTGGGACCGAGGGTAGTTGATATACTTAATTAAAGTTGAAATAATCGAAGTTCCGTATAAAACAATAGAAAAAGGGCAAAATTTAGGTACAAAAGCACAAAATAGGGAATAAATATACCCTATCGAATCTTTTGAAAGCTAGAATAATGCCGATTTTGGGGTTGAAATAATCGAGGTTCTATTGTACCTAAAGAATTAAAATAGGTAGTTAGGTACTGAAAATATGGGTTTGTAGATCGCATTACAAAGGGAATTTTCCTAAAATCTTCACTACATCAAGCGTGCCGGGAGGTGCACGAACTTCATTTTCCTTTGACGGGCAGGGCGTAATGTTCTCAAAATTCTGGCTCATGAAAGCATGAAGGATCCAAATCCCAAGTATCCGCTTATTTCATCTTCCTTTGATGGGCGTTTGCCGGACAATCCAGGCTTATGGATCGAGGATCTAAATACCAAGTTTAGGTTTCATTTTCCTTTGGGGGGCTGTTTGTTGGAGCCAAAATTTTGGCTGATGGATCAAGAATCCAAATCCCAAGTAGTGGCTTCATTTTCCTTTGACGATCCGGGCTCGTTGATTTCGTTTGGCAATAAAAACGGACGAAAATCCCACCGATCACGTGAACCAAATGAGTCAAATCGGGTGGCACTTTCAGCCGTGCAAATCACCAAACGCCTGCATCTACCGATGACCCTGAGTAAGCGGTTACCATCCTGCATCAATATATTCTCTGTATAGTCCTGGGTATCTCACTAGGCTTGCACGCTAGAGGTACCGGGTTTGATTTCCGACGAGGTCGAAGTTTTGTTGGCATCGTGAGGACAATTGAGTAGATACCTACTTTAGTCGAGTAGTGAAAAGTGGAGGCATTACCAGAGTAAAAAAACCTAGAGGTCCTTTCAGCAAAGAATTTCTTAAGATTTCCGGGTGCGATTCCCGCTCAGGGGCGGATTTTATCCTGAACGAATAATGTTCGTTCTCGGAACGGCTGGCTTTCTCCTATCCTGTTTTCCTTCTCCCTTCGAATTTCGGGACGATAAGACCTTAGCAGTTATAGTTCTCTCTATCAAACCTCTTGAAAAATAGAGAGTAAAAAAGTTCTTGAAAATTTGACAACTTACTTCGTTCGTGCAAAAATCCTTTTTACTTTTTTCGAAATCACTACATAATTTTCACTGAAATAATAGTTATCTTCTTAGCCCCCAACAGCCTCTTAGCATCAAATTAACAGGCAGTTAGCTTAACTTTAACTGTATTTTATTATGTGACTTTTCTAGGGACTGAAAAAGTACGAGTGAAATCCACAATAGGTATTGCTATGGTGAGCACTAACGGTTAATTTTTGACAGTCGCTCTAAGAACGGCACCTCGCGAGGTATGCGAACTTGTTTACATGATTCAATGTCTGTCGCCCTCCTCAAACTGTCTGCTGTGCGGTATGCCATCTTGATAGGACGAGGGGAAGGTCCTCATTAAACAGTAATGGGAGTCATTAGGGGCAATTATTTTAATGCCAAGACATGAGACTTTCGTCGCCCTCCTCAAACTGTCTGCTGTGCGGTATGCCATCTTGATAGGACGAGGGGAAGGTCCTCATTAAACAGTAATGGGAGTCATTAGTGGCAATTAATTTAATGCCAAGACATGAGACTTTCCGTACTCGCGCTAAAAGAATTGTGATGAAAGAAGGAAATGAATTCTCAGTGTCAGCCTAATTAGCTAGGTTGGTAGCACGTCTGCCTTTTAAGCGCTAGGCCGCGGGTTCGATTCTCGCCCTGGGCCGGATTTTATCCTCGACGGATAATGTTCGGTATGGGAACGGCTGCGGATGGCTTTCTCCTATGCTGTCTACTCGCGCTAAAAGAATTGTGATGAAAGAAGGAAATGAATTCTCAGTGTCAGCCTAATTAGCTAGGTTGGTAGCACGTCTGCCTTTTACGCGCTAGGCCGCGGGTTTGATTCTCGCCCGGGCCGAATTTTATCCTCGACGGATAATGTTCGGTATGGGAACGGCTGCGGCTGGCTTTCTCCTATCCTGTCTACCTTCTCTCTTCGGTTTCGAGACGATAAGACCTTAGCAGTTACAGTTCCCTCTAACAAACCTCTTAAAAAAAAAAAAAATCCGAGTTTGTACCTACAAGCTTTTTGTCTAGAGGTTTAATAGAGGGAAATGTAGGTATAACTGCTAAGGGCTGATCGCGCTTTTCTGAATCCTTCTGCAGGGACTCTAAAGGTATGTCCACACGTAGTCGAACGGCCGTCGATCTATGTCTACTGACCCGTCCACACTGCCTGGATTACATAGATTCACCTCGTCGATCCACATCGATCGACACTTCGACAGCCGTCGACTATGTGTGGACATAACAAATTCTTTGATCGCCCTTAACGTGGTTGAAGTTAAGCAAGGTTTATATACTTATTTGTAAACTTTACCTATGAAATCTTATATTATAAGACCTTGTTTAGACTACGGGAGTAAAGGGACTTTTCAGTCTCATTCTGGCAGGATAAACAAGGTATATTCTATTCTATTCTATTAACTACCGATCGGTGGTTCTAGTTATGGCGAATGGACCTCCAGGGGAATCTGCATTTGAGACCATCGGAGTGAAAGGGTGTCAGGCTACTGTACCTAGGCAATTAAATTTCAATAATGAATTTTTTGGTCGTTTTTTTCCCTTATGCAATTATAGGTACATAGGTCCTAACTACTGGACGAATGAGTAGACTTAGGTACATAAATTTCAATAATGAATTTTTTGGTCGTTTTTTTCCCTTATGCAATTATAGGTACATAGGTCCTAACTACTGGACGAATGAGTAGACATATATGTATGTACATATTAGGTCAATTAGGTATTGGGTACTTACGTATTAGGTTACCTGGTAAACAGAGGAGAGCGCGGGTTCGATTCCAGCCGAAGCATTGATTTACCCAAATCTCGAATCCATTTTGTGTTATCACAGCTTCTACATTTTCACACTCAAAATTGACACTTTTAGCTTCAAATTTCGGATTCCATTACGATTTAAAACGCCAATTAACGAGGTACCTGGACTTCTTAACTTTGAATCACACACGTGTTAACAGAAATATTGAAAATACCGGCTCGGCTTTTGAATGTAAACATACCCTACGTTTTTCACGTGGTTAGTACGGCTGGGATGTTTTCATTTTTTAAATTAAACCATGCTAACTCGGTGGGCCAAAAATTTCAAATTTCGCGACCCAATTCGAGCTCTTGACGTTAGCGCATCTCCCGGCACGAATTCATCACATTTTATTAAAGTCAATATTATTGGATTAATATTATTATCACATTTTATTAAAGTCAATATTATTTCGGATCGAATTCACGTGGTTAGTACGGCTGGGATGTTTTCATTTTTTAAATTAAACCATGCTAACTCGGTGGGCCAAAAATTTCAAATTTCGCGACCTAATTCGAGCTCTTGACGTTAGCGCATCTCCCGGCACGAATTCATCACATTTTAATATTGGATTAATATTATTATCACATTTTATTAAAGTCAATAGATATTATTTCGAATCGATTTTTATGACCGACAAACACGTTAGGCGCGGTGGCGTAGTGTACGGAGCTGGTGTTAATTAGTTGTTCTGCCCTACCGAGAATCAAACCCGGGACTGACTGGCTCTGGCACTCAAGTTCAAAGTAGATCGCAAGACACTCTTCCCCTTCTCTTGTGGCCTGAACCAAGCCAGTTCTGAAAGAAAGTTGTAGTTGGGTCAGCCTCTTCAGTACCTGATGGTCAGGTGGATTTGTGTCGTGTTTTCCTTTCGAAATTCGAGACGATTTTCTCTCTTCTGAAGTTCATTTCCCCTTCAGCAACAACAACAACAACAACAACAACAACAACAACAACAACAACAACAACAACAACAACAACAACGACAACAACAACAACAACAACTACTACTACTTCTACTTACCAGATTCACGTCAACTTCAAGCTCCCAGAATCTATCATTGAATATCCCGGCATTGTTGATGACTATGTCCAGACCGCCTAACTTCTGCAGCGTGATCTGAAACGCCTCTGAAAACAACACACGTGCATTATTACCTTATTTTGAAAAAATAGCAATGTCCCTTGCTAAAGAAATATCATTTTCCCTTGCTAAAGAAATGGCATTTTCCCTTGCTAAATAGCAAAGGTTGAATGCGAAGGGCATCCACTTGTAAATTTTTGTAGCCAAAACCAAAAGTGAGCCCAAAGCAATTACCCCAAGGCTGATTGAGAGGCTGACGAAAAACGCCGACCCCGTCTGACCACGGGAAAAGACGAATTTATCTAGTCAACATGGTTTAACTCATACATGATCGAATTTGGGTGTTCTTTTACCTTCAAACTGTGGATAGTCAGTGACGTCACAAGGGCAGTAGATAGCTCTGTTAGGTCCGTATTTGGTCCGCCATTGTTCCGCTAAATCTTCCCCAACGGAATCGTTGATGTCACATATCGACACCTACATAGATTGGTAATAGAAAGTAGAAGTTGAAAGATAGGTAGATAATAATAGAAAGTGAAATCGGTAATAATCAAATAATCACAATCACCATTAGGAGAAGGAAATTGAAATATACTATTGTATGATGAGCACATTGCATAGTTATAAAGTATTTTCTGGCGTTTACACAAATATTCTATTTTTTTTTTATTGGTGTTGAAAAACATCTCTCCAAACTAGACTAGCAATCGTGCTTTAAGGGGCGTTTACACAAATATTCTATTTCTGGCGTTTACACAAATATTCTATTTTTTTTTTATTGGTGTTGAAAAACATCTCTCCAAACTAGACTAGCAATCGTGCTTTAAGGGGCGTATCTGAACCTGAAGCTAAAAACAGAGTGGATCCGAAGGCAGAGTTTTTTTTTGCTCTCAACTCTATGAGGTTTGAAATGGAGCAGTTGCAAATGGTTAAAAATTATAAATAAATGGTCGACTCCTATGTAAAAAGTTGTCAATAATCCAAATCTGAGGTCAAAACTCGGAAAAAATAACTTTAAAAGGTCTAAAAATTGTAAAATTCAATTTTTATTTTCCGTTCTAATGAAAGAGTTCAAAGATATGTGACGTCAGACTTTACGCAGTTGTTTTTTTCGTCCGCTAGGTAGCGCCAGTATGCAAGTACGCTTGCGGAGGAGCAGAAAGAAATACACAGAAACGTATGCGCACAAACACATAAATGCGTTGCTTGCGAGGGAGCATTGCTCGGGACATTTGATGTGACGTCTTCGCCTACGGGAGCGTAATGCCGTGACGTCAAAGTTCACGATTTACCGGTATTTTCTAAATCGATTTATCTCGGGATTTAGAAGTCGTAGGAGAAAAAGAAAAATTCCGTTGGTCCTCATTTTTCCTGCTCTATGACTTTGAAACATCACCCAGGTAAGCGCAACTGATCTATTGTCGCTTCATCCTCTTGTCGTCGCTTCCCTCTCCCTATTCGATACTCTGTGCGCTCAGCTCTCTTCTCCACTCTGTCTTTAACCTCAAGGTGTGTCCACACTTAGGTGACGGCTCTCTATCGATCGCCGATTGATGTGATTTTATTGTGAATCGACGTCGATCGACATTCGGTCGACCATGTTTGGACAGACCTTCAGAGCTCACTTACCTTAGCACCAAACTTAAGAAGTTCCTCACAGTAGGCCCGGCCGATTCCTGCAGCCCCTCCGGTAACAAGGGCCACTTTGCCCTTCAAATCCATCACCATGGCAACGCAATGTCAACTTTACAATCCAGACGCGAGACGTCTTAAATCATTGGAGCAGAAGCACTGGGGTCAAACTAGTTGAACCGGAAGTTATCTGGACATTTCACAGAGGACGTGTTTCGATGTTGATGGTGTGAATACCTAGAAATAAAAGGAATTTAACAACCTCCATGGCCGAGTGGGTATCACACTAGGCTTGCACGCCGCGCTGGAGGTACCAGGTTCGATTTCCGGCGGGGTCAAAGTATTTTTGGGCTATCTATACCTATAAAGAACCAGAAAAAAAGGAGAATGAACAAAGAATAAGCTTTGTGAGTTTGTACAGAAATACATACATAACATACATGATAAAATGATAGATAAAGTACCTATTTCAACTCTGTGTTTGGAGTTCGGGGTACACTAAGCCTGATGAGGACAATTGAGTATACCACGTATTTTAATTGAGTAGCGAACAATGACGGTATTAATACCAATGTAAAAATATTATTGAAATATGGAAATTGACTCCAAAGGAGGCACTTGAATGCTGTGATATTCACAAAAAATGTGAAAAAGCTCTTCTTTACCACAAAGAATTAGTGATTTGAAATAAAAGGAATTTCAATTGTGTTGAGCATAAATGCTTGTCACAAATGTCGTTCTCCGAATGATAAACTATCCTAATTTCATTACATGACTAGTACTTGAACAATCAAACATGCCAGGCTGTTAGGATTATTGTTATAATTTCGTTTATTGTAAATGTATAAATCCAGAAAGCATTAATAGATTATCGTAAAAACTGCTCGAAAAAGCATGTGTAAATTTATTATTTGAAAAAAATAAATTGTATTTATTCTTGCTATTGTAAATGTATAAATCCAGAAAGCATTAATAGATTATCGTAAAAACTGCTCGAAAAAGCATGTGTAAATTTATTATTTGAAAAAATAAATTGTATTTATTCTTGCATATTATGTTATTTAAGTATTTAAATGATTAAATACACCTACCAGTTTGTACTGTCTACTAAAAAGTAAAAAGTTTTTTCAAAAAATCACCACGAAAAATGAACTTCGGAAATTATTGCGAAAACAACAGGGCTGTAGCGCGCTTTTAGGGTTAGGTGTTGTCTGGTTGGAAAACTAGTGAATGTAAACTTTTTTACTGTCGTACATAGTTCAGTTTATGAGAGAAGTCAGTTGGGGGAAATACAAACAAATTATAATTTTCTTCGGGAACTTTTTTTAAAGAGGTTTGATAGGAGGAACTGTAACTGCTAAGGTCTTATCGTTCTGAAATCGAAGAGAGAAGGAGAATAGGATAGGAGAAAGCCAGCCGTTCCGAGAACGAACATTATCTGTTCAGGACAAAAACCACTCCGGGTGGGAATCAAACCCCACGGCCCAGCGCTTACAAGGCTTACGCGCTACCGACCAAACTAAGTTGACAAAAAGGAGGTTTGACTGTAACTGCCGAAGTCAAAAAATCACCACGAAAAATGAACTTCGGAAATTATTGCGAAAACAACAGGGCTGTAGCGCGCTTTTAGGGTTAGGTGTTGTCTGGTCGGAAAAGTAGTGAATGTAAACTTTTTTTACTGTCGTGCATAGTTCAGTTTATGAGAGAAGTCAGTTGGGGGAAATACAAACAAATTATAATTTTATTCAGGAACTTTTTTTAAAAAATACTAATTAACTAAGGAGACCAGACAGTTTTCTGTGCTCCATATTAAATTTATTATGAATGATATCAAACTTCTTATTTTATTTTATTATTTTTATTTTACTTAAGGGGACTACACATTAGACCTCGGGCGCTTATGGGTTAAAAAAAATTTACCTATGACCAGTAGTTACGTATGAACTCAAATCCACTTCTTTCAAAAATCAGACTATACTCTTTCAAGAAGTGAGGGGAAATGGAAAAGTTAGAGGGTGGGTATGAAGGACATGAGTTTTTCGTCCGCTAGGTAGCGCCAGTATGCAAGTACGCTTGCGGAGGAGCAGAAAGAAATGCGCAGAAACGTATGCGCACAAACACATAAATGTGTTGCTTGCGAGGGAGCATTGCTCGGGACATTTGATGTGACGTCTTCGCCTACGGGAGCGTAATGCCGTGACGTCAAAGTTCACGATTTACCGGTATTTTCTAAATCGATTTATCTCGGAATTTTCTCCTCTTGTGAAGGCTGGCTTTCTCCTATCCTGTCTCAGTTCTCTACTCGCTTTCCTCAGCAGACCTCATAACCATTAGGTCAGTGGTCAGTCACAAAAAAAAAAAAAAAATATCCGAGTTTGTACCTACAAGCTTTTTGTCTAGAGGTTTAATAGAGGGAAATGTAGGTAACTGCTACGGGCTGATCGCGCTTTTCTGAATCCTTCTGCAGGGACTCTAAAGGTATGTCCACACGTAGTCGACCGGCCGTCGATCTATGTCTACTGACCCGTCCACACTGCCTGGATTACCTAGATTCACCTCGTCGATCCACATCGATCGACGGCCCTCGACTATGTGTGGCAATAACAAATTCTTTGATCGCCCTTAACTACCGATCGGTGGTTCTAGTTATGGCGAATGGACCTCCAGGGGAATCTGCATTTGAGACTCCTTATGTGGCGTATGGTACAGGTGGGCCAATAAATGGTACGTTTTTTAGGTGGGCGAATAAATGGTACACTTACCCTATATGTACATATTAGGTCACGGGTACTTACGTATTAGGTTACCTGGTAAACAGAGGAGAGCGCGGGTTCGATTCCAGCCGAAGCATGGATTTACCCAAATCTCGAATCCATTTTGTGTTATCACAGCTTCTACATTTTCACACTCAAAATAATTGACACTTAGCTTCAAATTTCGGATTCCATTACGATTTAAAAACGCCAATTAACGGCGTACTAGCATCTGGACTTCTTAACTTTATATCACACCGGTATGTTAACAGAAATATTGAAAATACCGGCTCGGCTTTTGAATGTAAACATACCAGAGAAAAAGAAAAATTCCGTTGGTCCTCATTTTTCCTGCTCTATGACTTTGAAACATCACCCAAGTAAGCGCAACTGATCTATTGTCGCTTCCCTCTACCTATTCGATACTCTGTGCGCTCTGCTCTCTTCTCCACTCTGATTTTAGCCTCGAGGTGTGTCCACACTTATTTGACGGCTCTCGATCGATCGACGATTGATGTGAAAATGTGAATCGACGTCGATCGACATTCGGTCGACTATGTTTGGACAGACCTTCAGAGCTCACTTACCTTCCTCGGTGGTGTAGTTTGCCCTTCAAATCCATCACCATGGCAACGCAATGTCAACTTTACAATCCAGACGCGAGACGTCTTAAATCATTGGAGCAGAAGCACTGGGGTCAAACTAGTTGAACCGGAAGTTATCTGGACATTTCACAGAGGACGTGTTTCGATGTTGATGGTGTGAATACCTAGAAATAAAAGGAATTTAACAACCTCCATGGCCGAGTGGGTATCACACGAGGCTTGCACGCCGCGCTGTAGGTACCAGGTTCGATTTCCGGCGGGGTCAAAGTTTTTTTGGGCTATCTATACCTCTAAAGAACCAGAAAAAAAGGAGAATGAACAAAGAATAAGCTTTGTGAGTTTGTACAGAAATACATACCTACATCATGATAAAATGATAGATAAAGTACCTTATTACAACTCTGTTTTTGGAGTTCGGGGTACACTAAGCCTGGTGAGGACGATTGAGTACCTATACCACGTATTTTAATTGAGTGGCGACCTGTTGGGTCAGCCTCTTCAGTACCTGATGGTCAGGTGGATTTGTGTCGTGTTTTCCTTTCGAAATTCGAGACGATTTTCTCTCTTCTGATGAACATTTCCCCTCTTTCGAAACCCATTTCACCTACTTTAAATTAAAATACGGGAATAAGTTTTCCAATCTTTTAATTGTGAAGCCCATTTCCCCCCATATTAAAGATCATTCTTCTAAAGTCTAAAGCATGCTCTTCTAAAGCTCGTTTCTCCTCTTGTGAAGGCTGGCTTTCTCCTATCCTGTCTCAGTTCTCTACTCGCTTTCCTCAGCAGACCTCATAACCATTAGGTCAGTCACTCACTATAGTGTATGTGCTCATCAGGTAGACCTGACAGATGGACCTTTTCAGCCGTACATGTCAGGTCTACCTGAGAGTGTATGTGCTCATCAGGTAGACCTGACAGATGGACCTTTTCAGCCGTACATGTCAGGTCTACCTGGTCAGTCACTCACTATAGTGTATGTGCTCATCAGGTAGACCTGACAGACGGACCTTTTCAGCCGTACATGTCAGGTCTACCTGATAGTTTGTGTGGTCACCAGGTATCAGGTAGACCTGACAGGCGGACTTGATCAGGTTTACCTGATAGTGGCTGGCTGGCCCAAGATCTCAGCAGTTACAGTTCTTTTTTTTTGAGAGAGAGGATTCTAATTTGGTATTCTCAACAAAGTTTGCCCTGATTCTTTGATTCCGCCAGCCTAGTTAGCTTGGTTGGAGGTAGACCTGACAGACGGACCTTTTCAGCCGTACATGTCAGGTCTACCTGATAGTGTGTGTGGTCACCAGGTATCAGGTAGACCTGATCAGGTATACATAATAGTGGCTGGCTGGCCCAAGACCTCAGCAGTTACAGTTCTTTTTTTTTGAGAGGATTCTAATTTGGTATTCTCAACAAAGTTTGCCCTGATTCTTTGATTCCGCCAGCCTAGTTAGCTTGGTTGATAGTGCGTCTGTCTTGTAAGCGCTAGGCCTCGGGTTCGATTCTTACCCGGGGCGGATTTTATCCTGAACGGATAATATTCGTTCTCGGAACGCCTGGCTTTCTTCTATCTTCTCCTCAACCGGGGATCGAAGAGGTCTGGCGTTTATTTCATTCGATCTACTTACTTGTCTTGAAGAATGTAGTACCTACAAGATTATTTATTTTATTATTATTTTTTTTTTTCCTCAGTGAATATTTTTTATTTCACTTTACTTTCAAGAAAGTCATTTTGTAATGCTCGACGTATTCTGATCAGACTTGAAATAAAAAAAGTTAAATTCCTAACGAGGAAAAACCCTTCTACATAGAGGGTAAAACAACGTCACCAAAAACCTTTGCAGTTATACAATGATATTAAACTAATACTTAAATTGGAAAAAAAAATAAAATAGGGAGTTATACCTGTATTCGTTTGTTTGGACAGAATCAAATTGAAGTAAGATGAACCTCTTGCTGTTGGCAGGGGTGGGAGCTGGTTTTCAACTGTGGTTTGGGTTTAAACCACTTTTAAACTTTGTCAACGTGGTTTAATCCTATATTTCGTGTGTACTGTGTAGGTACAATCAGTCATAGCGGCGTAGGCTTAACACTCTATTAATTGATGAACAAATAAACGGGTAAAACCCATGTATATTTTTAGCGTATAAACCATGTATATTTTTAGCGTATAAACCCATGTACATTTTTTCTATTAAATATTTTTAGCGCTAGGTCACAGGTTCGATTCCTGCCCGGGGCGGATTTTATCCTGAACGGATAAGGTTCGTTCTCGGAATGGCTGGGGTTCTCCTATTCCTATTTTCCTTCTCTCTTCGATTTCGGGACGATAAGACCATAGCAGTTACAGTTCCCTCTGTCAAACCTCTTAAAAAAAAAAATTAAAATTCTTTGTAATTTATAACATTTGTGTCTGACTTAGTATACTGTGTCAATTGGCAACTCAATAGTTGAGCAGTTCGTCTAATAAAGGATTGATATATAAATATATATATATAAATTGTACTAACTCTCCCAACTCATGTATTCTGGTAGGTACTGGACGGTTCGGTAAGTTCACAAGAACTCCAATTAGAAGAAAACATGGAATGGTGCTGGTTTGCCGAAGATTTTAAATTCCGTCCTCAATTCAATAATAAACTACCTATCCAAGAAGTTGTTCAGTCAGCCTAGTCAGCTTGGAGGGGAGCGCGTCGGCCTTGTAAGCGCTAGATCGTGGGCTCGATTTCCTACCGGGGCGGATTTTATCCTCAACAGATAAGGTTCGTTCTCGGACCTTAACTGTTCCTTATATAACCTGTCCTCCTTCTCTCCTTACTTTCGGGACGATCAGACCTCAGCACTTACAGTTCCCTCTATCAAACATTTAAAAACGAGAAAAAAAGGGCTGAGTGTCTGATTAAGACCTAATCAGAGATTTTACTAATGGGAGAATTTTTAATCGTTCAAAAAGGAGTTTTTAATGATCCAAACTGGAGTTTTTAAAAACTCCTCCTTTTTGGATAACTAAAAACTCCTTTTTGGTTCATTAAAATTTCTCCCATTAGTGAAATCTCTCGTTAAGTCGTTGGTGAAATCCACCGTTAGTTCATGAAAAAGGCCCCTTGGTCCATTCAAGACAGGCCAGTCCCGGTACAGAAGAGGCCAGGACTCAAGATACACTCTCCTCTCATCTGGTCCGCGATTTCTCCTGAAGGTCATTCGCTCCGGTCTCCTGGTCCGAAGACCGGAGATCGACGGAAGAAAGTTCGAGGGAGAGAAAGTTTCAGAGCTGGTGGAAACGCAACTGTTGAACAAAAAAACTGGAACTTTAATGTCTGCATTGACGTCAGTGAGCGAGCCTTTCTGTTCCAATGGACCGAAAATTATTTTATTGTGCAGACTTGAATCAAATGGAATCCGACAAGATTGGCAGAACATCGCCCAGGACAGACTAGAATGGAGAAGGCTGGTGTGGGAAGTCAAGGACCCTCGCGGTCTGTGAAGGGTAAGTTAGACTCTGAATTACGAGCCCAAGGTGTATTTTATTATCCGGACGTTTTCCAGGTTCCCTCTTTGGACGTAATAACTTAACCACACTTGCTGCCACGGGCCGCTTGTGTATTTTCAATGGTTGTCTGAGAGAAGGGCCTCTGAGTCAAATTTTGCTACTTGTTTGGTGAAGAAATTCGACGAATTAAACAGTGTGTCTCTCATTTAAGGGAGAAGTTGAAAATTCATATTTCCTTGGTGGAACCAAAATTAGGTCCTAATAGAATACCTCTTAGGTCCGTTCTCCTATCCTGTCTTCCTTCTCTTTTCAATTTCAGGACGATAAGACCTTAGCAGTTACAGTTCCCTCAATTAAGCCTCAAAGAAGGAAAAAAAAAATCCAATGAACGTCCTTGGTAACTTTCTCTTGTCCAAAGATCTTGCCAAGTATGCCGGCCCTTACTGGGTGCACTCACTGCTCGGGTTAAACCAAGGCTAAATCGGGGTTTAAGCCCACAACGTGTAGGTACCTACCAACTAAATACCTGACTATTAGGGTTAAACCAAGTTACCAAGTCTAATTAGGGATTTAAGCTCACAAAGTTAGAAAACTGTGGAAATAATATTAAATACCTGACTATTAGGGTTAAACCAAGTTACCAAGTCTAATTAGGGATTTAAGCTCACAAAGTTAGAAAACTGTGGAAATAATATAATAATAATAATAGTGCTTATTTATACTGCTCGCATAGGACTGAAAAGTCCCTTTACACCAGCAGTAGGCCTATTATTGTGGTCAAATTCTCAAATTATATTGAGGATAAAATTCCATACCTCGGCTGGGATTGAACCCACATCCTCCTGTTTACCAGGCGAGCGCCTTGACCACTACACAACCGAGGCAGGTTTAAAGCCCACAACGGGGAGCTTAAACCCACTTGGACGCCCAAATTTTATTCAATTATTACTTTTTTCAAAGACGCCAATCTCAGTTGCCGTGGCAACCCAAAACATGTTTAATGTATGAAACCGGTTCAAAAAATAGGGTAAGGGTACCAGTTAGTGGCCCATGTAAAAAACTCGCTAGTAATTGGCCACTCAGTGAGCCCGAGTCCACCCCCATAAAGCGGACTACACATTAGACGGACCTTCCGCCATGGTCCGGCAAACCAAAAAGAAATCTGAAGTGACTACATATTATACGGACCATTTTCAGTTTGTTGCGATTGGTCAAAGGGGGAAGCAGTTTTTTTTTTCTTTCTTGCGTTTTTAAATGAAAAAAAATCAACTCGAAAAATGCTAACGTTTTCAGTCTAACGAAAAATGCTAACGGTGCGGTCAGTCTAATGTGTAGTCCCCTTTACGGGTGTGGACTCTCTGGGCTGATTGAGGAGCCAATAATTAGCCCGTTTCCTACATGGAAACGGCCCATAACTAGTACACCTGTCCTAAAATAAAATAAAACCTGATAAATTCTCTCTCTACCTTCAATGTAGATTAGAAATTTCTTTTTAATGCTTTCTTGATTATTTTTTCTCCATGTCGGGAGTTGAATGCACTTTCCGGCGAATGTGAAGGCTGCTAGAAAACCGTGAGCAGAACATGCATAAATTAATAAACATACATCGTAGGTACATACATAATTAATATTTATAAATAACATACATAATTAATGTTTATGTAAAATGTAGCTGTAAAATTGTAAATAAAATTTCACAGTAGGTACCTACTGCTGGTCGTTCAGCAACCTCCGTGGCCGAGTAGGTGTCACACTAGGCTTGCACTCCGGAAGTCCCGGGTTCGATTCCCGGTGGGGTCGAAGTTTTTCGGCTCTGTGTTTGGAGTGCACTCAGCCTCGTAGATCGACCATGTTTGGACACACCTCAAGGCCTTATCGTCTCGAAAGCGAAGAGAGAAGGAGAATAGGATAGGAGAAAGCCAGCCGTTCCGAGAACGAATCTTATCCGTTCAGGATAAAATCCGCCCCGGGCGGAATCGACCACATAATTCCAAGCTCAATCTGAAATCCGTTTTTGTCAATTGTACCAACTATGCCAACTCATGCATTCTGGTAGGTACTGGACGGTTCGGTAAGTTCACAAGAACTCCAATTAGAAGAAAACATGGAATGGTGCTGGTTTGCCGAAGATTTTAAATTCCGTCCTCAATTCAATAATAAACTATCCAAGAAGTTGTTCAGTCAGCCTAGTCAGCTTGGAGGGGAGCGCGTCGGCCTTGTAAGCGCTAGATCGTGGGCTCGATTTCCTACCGGGGCGGATTTTATCCTCAACAGGTAAGGTTCGTTCTCGGACCTTAACTGTTCCTTATATAACCTGTCCTCCTTCTCTCCTCACTTTCGGGACGATAAGACCTCAGCACTTACAGTTCCCTCTATCAAACATTTAAAAACGAGAAAAAAAGGGCTGAGTGTCAGATTAAGACTTAATGAGAGATTTTACTAATGGGAGAATTTTTAATCGTCGAGTAGTACATTCTGGCCGACATTGCAATGGAATTTTTGTAGTACAAGGAGTAGAACATTCTGGCCGACATTGAAATGGAATTTTTGTTGTACAAGGAGTAGTATATTTTGTAGTACAAGGAGTAGTACATTTTGTTGTACAAGATGTAGGGCATTCTGTCGGACGCTGAAATGGAATTTTTGTCGTACATTTTGTAGAGTGCGCAGTTATACATTCCGTAGTAGATTTTGTGGTACGAAGAGCAGTAGAAGTACAAGAAGTAGTACATTTTGTAGTACAAGAGCAAGGAGTAGTACATTTTGTCGTACAAGGAGTAGTACATTTTGTCGTACTGCAAGGAGATGTGCACACAAAGTTCTTTGTGCACTTCAATGTAAAGCTAATAGGCCACAACTTTTTGTAAGGTGTGGAACATTTTGTGGTACTCGGGGTTGTACATTTTGTCGTACACGGAGTTAAACATTTTGTCGGTTTAATCGTCCAAAAAGGAGTTTTTAATGATCCAAACTGGAGTTTTTAAAAACTCCTCCTTTTTGGATAACTAAAAACTCCTTTTTGGACCATTAAAAACTCCTTTTTGGATCATTAAAAACTCCTTTTGGGATCATTAAAATCTCCTTTTTGGTTCATTAAAAATTATCCCATTAGTGAAATCTCTCGTTAAGTCGTTGGTGAAATCCACCATTAGTTCATGAAAAAAGCCCCTTGGTCCATTCAAGACAGGCCAGTCCCGGTACAGAAGAGGCCAGGACTCAAGATACACTATCCTCTCATCTGGTCCGATTTCTCCTGAAGGTCATTCGCTCCGGTCTCCTGGTCCGAAGACCGGAGATCGACGGAAGAAAGTTCGAGGGAGAGAAAGTTTCAGAGCTGGTGGAAACGCAACTGTTGAACACAAAAACTGGAACTTTAATGTCTGCATTGACGTCAGTGAGCGAGCCTTTCTGTTCCAATGGACAGAAAATCATTGGAATCCGACAAGATTGGCAGAACATCGCCCAGGACAGACAAGAATGGAAAAGGCTGGTGTAGGAAGTCAAGGACCCTCGCGGTCTGTGAAGACTTCGGATTAAGTAAGACTCTGAATTACTAGCCCAAGGTGCATTTTATTATCCGGACGTTTTCCAGGTTCCCTTGATTTTTACCTCTTTGGACGTAATAACTCAACCACACTTGCTGCCACGGGCCGGTTATGTATTTTCAATGGTTGTCTGAGAGAAGGGCCTCTGAGTCAAATTTTGCTACTTGTTTGGTGAAGAAATTCGAAGAATTAAATAGTGTGTCTCTCATTTAAGGGAGAAGTTGAAAATTCATATTTCCTTGGTGGAACCAAAATTAGGTCCCAATAGAATACCTCTTAGTACATTTTGTCGTACTGCAAGGAGATGTGCACACAAAGTTCTTTGTGCACTTCAATGTAAAGCTAATAGGCCACAACTTTTTGTAAGGCGTGGAACATTTTGTGGTACTCGGGGTTGTACATTTTGTCGTACACGGAGTTAAACATTTTGTCGTATACGGAGTACCTCTTAGGTCCAAATAAATAAATAAATGCAGTTTCTTTGTGTTATTATATCACAACTTTGGTGCTCACTGCAGCATTGTAGGATTCTTCCAGTACCTCAATAATCCTAACATCCAATGTTTACCTACCATGCTGGCACCGGTTGGAACATTTTGTGGTACTCGGGGTTGTACATTTTGTCGTACACGGAGTTAAACATTTTGTCGTATACGGAGTTGTACATTTTGTCGTATACGGAGTTGTACATTTTGTCGTACGTGGGCTTGTACATTTTGTCGTACATTTATCATTCTTCGTATACTTCAAGGTGAAGTTTATGGGCCACAGATTTTTGCAAGATGTTGGACACTCTGTTGAACATGTGGGGTTATGTATTGGACATTGGGCATTACAAGACGTTGTACACTGAATTGGAGGTTTTGTTGTACACTGTATTGGACATTGGGTATTGCGACATGTAGATTCGGTGGGGCACTCAATTGGAGTTTTTGTGGTACGTTTGGTGGTACAAGGCGTTGTACTTTCAGTGGGGCAGTGTATGGAGCATTTTATTTGACAATTACACGAGTAAGGTGGTGTGGTTTTACATGACTGTCCTGGAGAATTTGCGTTATTGTAGAATGAAAATGTTGTGGTTACATGAAAATCATCCATGCTTCGACATTTGTTCATTCCCATCTCATCTTTCTTGATGGTTTCCTTGATATTCTGGCATTCGAGTGATCGGGCTTTGGGGATGAACTCTCCAATTTGTACAGCATCGGTTGTTGTTTTCGTCGCGTCAGGAATTGATTTTGTATCTTCTCCAGTTTGGGGTGATACTTTTGTATCTTCTCTTGCGGGCATTTGTTCAGCGACCTCCAACGAACCCGGTTTGTTGGTTAAAAAAAATTTCTCTTCTGATCCATTTGGCATAGGGAGTGGCTTTGCTGGGTGATACTTTTGTATCTTCTCTTGCGGGCATTTGTTCAGCGACCTCCAACGAACCCGGTTTGTTGGTTAAAAAAAATTTCTCTTCTAATCCATTTGGCATAGGGAGTGGCTTTGCAGATTCCAAAGTCTGTGAATCAATCTCACCTGAGCTTGGACCGTCAAGGAAGCAAGACTTCGAAACACTCACCGTAGTTTGAGCGGTTGAACTCAATTGGCCCAGAAAATTTTGCAACTCAGACGGCCAAACTTTTAGATCACCATTCTGACAAACCGGTGGGAACGTTGTGGATTTTCGAGTATTAGAAATGTCGACTGTAGTTGAAATTGCAGTAACACACGTAGATGTATCACCCATGTTAATGTGAATAGGAATACTCAATTGGCCCAGAAAATTTTGCAACTCAGACGGCCAAACTTTTAGATCACCATTCTGACAAACCGGTGGGAACGTTGTGGATTTTGGAGTATTAGAAATGTCGACTGTAGTTGAAATTGCAGTAACACACGTAGATGTATCACCCATGTTAATGTCAATAGGAATATCCTTTTTTGTAACACAATATAAAGTAGAGCATTTTTTCTTGATGAAATCCATTGCAGCTGGATCAGTTGAGTCAATATGATGAAAAATATTCGAAGGTACGGTTGAAGATCCAGAAGATTTTATCAAGTTAGCATTTATATTTGGAGTGGACACTTGCTGTGTCGACAAAGTTTTAACTTCTAAAGATCGTGCCGTATGTACTTTCCTAGTTTGAGCTTTTATGCTTGGAATAGTTTTAGCTTCATTCATCATATGAGTCCCAATTGTTGCCTCCTTTTTGTCCACAACTGATTGTAAATTAACGTGCTTGTTTGTTGGACAAGTTGAAATGTCTCCAGGAGTTTCGTGAGTTAACGAAGGACAACTTTTCGTTAATGTTACAGGTGTGGTACATTCTGTCCAACACTGGAATGGTATATTTGGAGTACAAAGAGTTGTACATTCTGGCCGACATTGAAATGGTTTGTTGGTTATATGAGTCCCAATTGTTACCTCCTTTTTGTCCACAACTGATTGTAAATTAACGTGCTTGTTTGTTGGACAAGTTGAAATGTCTCCAGGAATTTTGTGAGTTGACGAAGGAAAAGTTTTCGTTAATGTTACCGGCGTGGTACATTCTGTCGGACACTGGAATGGTATATTTGGAGTACAAAGAGTTGTACATTCTGGCCGACATTGAAATGGTTTGTTGGTTATATGAGTCCCAATTGTTACCTCCTTTTTGTCCACAACTGATTGTAAATTAACGTGCTTGTTTGTTGGACAAGTTGAAATGTCTCCAGGAATTTTGTGAGTTGACGAAGGAAAAGTTTTCGTTAATGTTACCGGCGTGGTACATTCTGTCGGACACTGGAATGGTATATTTGGAGTACAAAGAGTTGTACATTCTGGCCGACATTGAAATGGTTTGTTGGTTATATGAGTCCCAATTGTTACCTCCTTTTTGTCCACAACTGATTGTAAATTAACGTGCTTGTTTGTTGGACAAGTTGAAATGTCTCCAGGAGTTTCGTGAGTTAACGAAGGACAACTTTTCGTTAATGTTACAGGTGTGGTACATTCTGTCCAACACTGGAATGGTATATTTGGAGTACAAAGAGTTGTACATTCTGGCCGACATTGAAATGGTTTGTTGGTTATATGAGTCCCAATTGTTACCTCCTTTTTGTCCACAACTGATTGTAAATTGATGTGCTTGTTTGTTGGACAAGTTGGGTACATTCTGGCCGACATTGAAATGGTTTGTTGGTTATATGAGTCCCAATTGTTACCTCCTTTTTGTCCACAACTGATTGTAAATTAATGTGCTTGTTTGTTGGACAAGTTGATACAAATTTCTTGACCCCGCCGGGAATCGAACCCGGGTCTCCCGCGTGCAAGGCGAGCGCAGTGACCACCACGCCATGGGAGCTGACTCTCTTAGGTCTAAATAGAATATGTAGTTAGCTTGGAGCTGTACTTTCCTTTGGGGAAACTGACCATGACCACTGCTCCATCCAACTTCCATTGGAGAAGTGGTCAATGTTCCAGTGATCCGTTTCTCGTACGAAAAATTGGAAAATACAACTAGGGCAGAACGTCTGACTTTGACTTGTAATTGCTAGATCGCGGGGTCGATCTCCGCCCAGGCCGAACTTTATGCCAAACAGATAACGTTCGTTCCCGGAATGGGTGGCTTCCTACTATCCCTACATGTAGGTATTTTTTTTTTTGTAATTATGCAGAAGTCAGAGTACATGCACTTACCATTTAAAGATCCTCCAAATCCAGCTCCAAAAATAATGTTACAGGGAGAAGAACTGCCACGCTGTGAGAAGTTCAAATACCTGGGTTCAGTAGTTAGCAGCGATGGACAATGCACAGATGATGTCAATAGCCGAATACAAACTGGATGGCTCAAATTTCGATCCCTAACTGGAGTCCTGTGCGATAGAAAAATGCCAATCAAAGTAAAAGGAAATGTGTATAAAACCATGGTGAGACCTGCACTGCTTTACGGATCCGAATGCTGGACAATGTATAACACCTTTGAGAAGAAGATCCAAGTAACTGAAATGCGAATGCTAAGAATGTCAGCAGGAGTGACTTTGAGAGACAGGATTAGAAGCACTTTATGCCAAACAGATAACGTTCGTTCCCGGAACGGGTGGCTTCCTACTATCCCTACATGTAGGTTTTTTTTTGTCACGTGTGTGGAAAAGAAAAGCTCCTTTCTGTATTTAACCTAACCCTACAATAACACTAATCACTGCTCTAATTGTGAAAACTCCTTTTTGCGTTTAACCTAACCCTATAATAACACTGGTCACTGCTCGTTTGTGCCAGTTCCTTTGATAGCAAATTTCCACACACGTGCCTTCTGCACAAGTACCTAACACTAATCACTGCTCTAATTGTGAAAACTCCTTTTTGCGTTTAACCTGACCCTATAATAACACTGGTCACTGCTCGTTTGTGCCAGTTCCTTTGATAGCAAATTTCCACACACGTGACTTCTGCACACGTACCTTTTTTTTGTATCAATATAACTTTTCCTTTTTGGAATCCCATTTTTCTTGTCATTGGAATGCCCATTTCTAGAGTGGGTTCCTAAACCTTTATATGTAGAATGGGTTCCTAATTACATTTCCAGGATGGGTTCCAAATTATATTTCTAGACTAAGTAAAAGTATTGTTTTATTTAGACTGCCAGCTTGGAACAAGTTGTTCCACTTTACTAACAGTTTAATAGAATGGACACCTAAAGGTTGGGTAAACGTTGAGAATAAAAGGTTCCCCGGGCAAATCAGAAGCAAAAAACCTCAACAAGGTCGTTCGATCTTAAATATCTTCACTGCACCCTCACTGCATAACTTTGGGAGCAGAGTGAACAGCACAACGCAAATAAAAATAGTGAAATGCACTGCGAGTGTAGACAGGAGCAAACTCACTAATATCTGAGATTCTGAGCTGCATTTAATATATGAATTTTCAACTTCAACACCCTGGCTGCCAAAGAATATTTTATGGCAGCGATTCCCAAACTGGGGTCCGCGGCCACCTCGAGGGGGCCTTGCGGCCCAGTGGCGTATTTTTTTAAATTATATAATGAGGGGACAAGACACACCCTGGCTGCCAAAGAATATTTTATGGCAGCGATTCCCAAACTGGGGTCCGCGGCCACCTCGAGGGGGCCTTGCGGCCCAGTGGCATATTTTTTTAAATTATATAATGAGGGGACAAGAAATGAAGATACATACATACGTAGGTAGGCACATGGTTTATTTTGACAGGATGCAATTTAGAACATCTGCTTTTATTGAAATTCCACACCATTTCAAAAAGTTCTCAAAAATGTGCTCTTTTTCTGAGAAAATTCCACAACATTGGAGATCCTTTTACAAACGGGACCAGCCTTGATTACTTATCCTGGAAATCTTGCTACCGATCTAAATCCCCAGCTATTTCTTCAAACTTATGTTTTCAGGATTTATGCCGATATCTTTTTATAACTTTGTTTTCTTAATTTGTCAGTCCCCAAGTTATGTCTACAAAATCTTCGGAATAGATCTTCTTGTAGCTTTGTCCTTTCTTAGTTTTTCATAGTATTTTCGTTACCGGGACAAGAAATGAAGATACATACATACGTAGGTAGGCACATGGTTTATTTTGACAGGATGCAATTTAGAACATCTGCTTTTATTGAAATTCCACACCATTTCAAAAAGTTCTCAAAAATGTGCTCTTTTTCTGAGAAAATTCCACAACATTGGAGATCCTTTTACAAACGGGACCAGCCTTGATTACTTATCCTGGAAATCTTGCTACCGATCTAAATCGCCAGCTATTTCTTCAAACTCATGTTTTCAGGATTTATGCCGATATCTTTTTATAACTTTGTTTTCTTAATTTGTCAGTTCCCAAGTTATGTCTACAAAATCTTCGGAATAGATCTTCTTGTAGCTTTGTCCTTTCGTAGTTTTTCATAGTATTTTCGTTACTTGTCCTTCTTCTAGCCACTTGTGGAGGTCGCCTTCTCTCGATCCTTACGCGTACAGTTTCTAAAATACTTGAACATGCCGTCTCTCCAAGATTTACTTGTGGAATAGACGGCCGATTCTAATTTGGCCAACAGGGCGTCTCTACAACCACTGCAATCAGACTTACTAGACAGCCGGCGGTATTTCTGCAGATAGACTTTGACCGTCCTGCAAATTGATCTCGCCTGAGACTCGCTAGTTAAATCGTGGCTCACCGAACATCCTTTAGAGTGTTCAGGCTTACGGTTACTTGGTTTACAAATCGTTTTCGCTTCGGACTCACTAGTTAAATCGTGGCTCACCGATTTTTTTGTAGAGTGTTTAGACTTACGGTTACTTGGTTTACAAATCGTTTTCGCTTCGGACTCGCTAGTTAAATCGTGGCTCACCGAACTTCCTTTAGACTGTTTAGATTTACGGTTACTTGGTTTACAAATCGTTTTCGCTTCGGACTCACTAGTTAAATCGTGGCTCACCGTACTTTTTGTAGGGCGTTTAGGCTTACGGTTGGACTGACCAGTTGTTAAATCGGGGCCCACCGTATTTCCGTTAGAGTATTTACGGTTACTTGGTTTCGCTTTTCTCTTGGCGCCCGTTGTCTTTCGGGTACCGTTCCTCGAATTCCCGTTTTTCGACACAAGAGACGCTTTGGCCAGTGTATCCCGCAGGAGACCCACATGGGGGAGGGGCAACTTGTTTGCATTCGATTTACACGGCCGTGACGTGATATGTTTGTAGTACTTCAAGTTGGGCGGATTCGAGCAGCGTTCTTTACATGTTTCGGGTACCGTTCCTCGAATTCCCGTTTTTCGACACAAGAGACGCTTTGGCCAGTGTATCCCGCAGGAGACCCACATGGGGGAGGGGCAGCTTGTTTGCATTCGATTTGCACGGCCGTGACGTGATATGTTTGTAGTACTTCAAGTTGGGCGGATTCGAGCAGCGTTCTTTACATGTTCGACACGCTGGTTCACAGGTACGCGGTTGAGCTTCAGCTTCTATTGGTTCCGCGCTCGTATCACTCCGGTCACACTTGGGCGTTTCCGGCGAGGCGCTCGGACGCGCTTCTTGAATTCCTATTGATTCCGAGCTCGTATCACCCTGGTCACATTCGAGCATTTCTGGCGAGGCGCTCAGGCAAGCTTCTGTTGACGTGCAAGGAATGCTGTCCAACAATCTTTGCAAAAGGTGCTTGATCTTTTCCGGACACATATCTTGAGGGAGTTGTATTCGACACGGTTGGGGACATTTTGTAGCGCGAGTTTTAGGATATGTTGTCGTACAAGGAGTAGTACATTCTGGCCGACATTGCAATGGAATTTTTGTAGTACAAGGAGTAGTATATTCTGGCCGACATTGGAATGGAATTTTTGTGGTACAAGGAGTAGTACATTCTGGCTGACATTGCAATGGAATTTTTGTAGTACAAAGAGTAGTATATTCTGGCCGACATTGAAATGGAATTTTCGTAGTACATTCTGGCCGACATTGGAATGGAATTTTTGTAGTACAAGGAGTAGTAAATTCTGGCCGACATTGCAATGGAATTTTTGTAGTACAAGGAGTAGTATATTCTGGCCGACATTGAAATGGAATTTTTGTGGTACAAGGAGTAGTACATTCTGGCTGACATTGCAATGGAATTTTTGTAGTACAAGGAGTAGTACATTCTGGCCGACATTGCAATGGAATTTTTGTAGTACAAGGAGTAGAACATTCTGGCCGACATTGCAATGGAATTTTTGTAGTACAAGGAGTAGTACATTCTGGCCGACATTGCAATGGAATTTTTGTAGTACAAGGAGTAGAACATTCTGGCCGACATTGAAATGGAATTTTTGTAGTACAAGGAGTAGTATATTCTGGCCGACATTGAAATGGAATTTTTGTAGTACATTGACAAGGATCATGTGTTTTAGAAGTTGTTTGCTGACAAGGATCACGTGTTTTAGAAGTTGTTTGCTGACAAGGATCATCGTAGATTTTGTGGTACGAAGAGCAGTAGAAGTACAAGAAGTAGTACATTTTGTAGTACAAGAGCAAGGAGTAGTACATTTTGTCGTACAAGGAGTAGTACATTTTGTCGTACTGCAAGGAGATGTGCACACAAAGTTCTTTGTGCACTTCAATGTAAAGCTAATAGGCCACAACTTTTTGTAAGGCGTGGAACATTTTGTGGTACTCGGGGTTGTACATTTTGTCGTACACGGAGTTAAACATTTTGTCGTATACGGAGTTGTACATTTTGTCGTATACGGAGTTGTACATTTTGTCGTATACGGAGTTGTACATTTTGTCGTATACGGAGTTGTACATTTTGTCGTATACGGAGTTGTACATTTTGTCGTATACGGAGTTGTACATTTTGTCGTATACGGAGTTGTACATTTTGTCGTATACGGAGTTGTACATTTTGTCGTATACGGAGTTGTACATTTTGTCGTATACGGAGTTGTACATTTTGTCGTA